>NC_051308.1:241540791-241669425 GCF_015220235.1 Choloepus didactylus
TCACTTTACTCAGTAAGCAAAGACAAAAACTCACATTTGAATTAATGGTAGTTCATTCTAATCTATTTTTCAAAGATAGAGCAGCCTAGTTGGGTAAAAAATGGGCGACATTTTGCAATCACTACAGTGTATCAGGCAAAAATGATCACTAGATGCTAATGTTAGCTGTGAAAGTTTGATGAAGAGCAGGGTATTTACTGGGTCTCAAAATTTCTCTCTACAAATTACTTATTACTTACAAAAGGAAAAACAGTAGGTTAGCATCGTATCAACTATTAAATTTCCTGATTTTGATGACTAAATGGTAGCTATATAAATAAATGTCGTTCTTATGAAATACATGATTATTTACAGGAAAAGGGGCAAAATGTCTACATTTTATTCTTAATTCAGAAAAAAATATAATATGCAAATACATGCATATATATATACAGAGAATAAAGGAAATGTGACAAATGTTAAAAATGGTGAATCTGGGAGAAGGGTTTTGCAAGGCAAATCTCTGAACCATTGTTTTCAAATTCTCCCTAAGTTTGAAATTATTTTCAATTAAGAACCTAAAAAAGGAACCCCCCAAAAGTGAATAGGCTGAGGTGGGTTAAGAAGTGAAAAGTGGGGATAAAAAAATGGAAAAGGATGAGACAACAAAAAGACTTGAAACCACGCCTCTGAGGGAGAGGCGAGAGGGGAGAGAGGCAGTGCTCACCTTCTCCTCAGAGAGGAGAGGGTGGTGGGTTTTCAATCTGTCTTGTGAGGGGTAGAGGGGATCCCAGGCCATAAAACTTAGGGGTAAAGAGAAACTTTCAATTACCCGAAGAACAGAAGATGTCTATACATCTACATAAATGGGGAATAGAAGTCAGGGTCTTTCTGTATTTTGTTACATTATAAACTCAAATTAAACTAGGACTGGCCAGACACCTATTTATGCTTCGGAGAAATGGAAAGTCCAAACAACTGATTACACCTAACAACTTCTAAACACTGCTATCGATTACTGCATGAACACTCATCTCTGTGCTAAAATGTAGGGCGAGTTCTACTGGGTCCATAAAACATGAGCTCTGAATGCAGTTTATCTTAAAATTTAATTAACGACTAAAAAGGTCTCCAGAAACAACCAAAAATGTCTGTCACCCCATGAGGCTGGTGAGATTTTTTTTCAATTCAGTTTTATTGAGTATATTCACATATATACAATCATCTGTGGTGTACAATCAAACTGTTCACTAGTACCATCATATAGTTGTGCGTTCACGCACCCAGTCTATTTTTTAACCTTTCCTTATACCAGAAAAAAGCAAAAATAAGAATAAATAAAAGTAAAACAACCAAAATCATCCCTCCACCTCATCCTATTTTTCATATAGTTTTTGTCCCCATTTTTCTACTCATCCATCCATACACTGAATAAAGGAGAGTGATCCACAAGGTTTTCACCAATCACATTGTCACCCCCTTGTAAGCTACATTGTTATAAAATCGTCTTCAAGAGTCAAGGCTACTGGGTTGCAGTTTGACAGTTTCAGGTATTATTTCTCAGCTGGTGAAGATTTTTGCAATCCTAACAAATCTATATGAAATTGCTCCAGAAAATCTAAGATTTTTTCACAGACTTCCTGTTCAATATTATTAGCCAACATAGCTATGTCTCAAGTAATTTCAGTAAGTCCTACTCACTTTAAAAGCAGAGAAAATCAATGCTTTCCCACCCATTTTAAACAGGCAGTAAACTGACCCATATTATTGGAGGCAGGATATAAACGTGTCTTAAGCATTAAGCATACACTTCTACATTACATAGGTGAAGCCAGTATCCAACTACTTCCCAGTCATATGGTTGGAATTAGAGATTCAAAGTAATTCAGTAATATCTGCTGTCTTGGCTATGCCATGATGTCTTTTACACTCAAAGATCAAGATAAAGGAGAAATTAAGCCTAGTCTTTGCCCTACAAAATCTGATATAATCATGGCTCTGAGTGGACTTTTCAGTGTGCCCAGAACAGGTGATGTGATTTTACTAATCTTTATTAATCAAGCTACATTTTTATTATAGCTCTAACTGCTTTAAAAACACACCTAATTCCTGCCTTGAAAAAATCAGAATAGGCTCTAAATTTTTAAAATTTCCCAATCTACCTTTCAAGAAATTAAGTGAAAGAGACAAAAGCTATAAGTGAAATTTACTGTGGGTAGGACAAGTACCAATACACATTTTATTTTTTTAATTACCAAGGAAGAAAAATTGGGAATACACCAGAGAACAACCAATTATTTATTTACATGCAAAATTCAAACTACATTAATAAAAAATATAGCAGTTTCAGTCTCTCTTTTTTTTTCACAAACCTTTTGCTTACTTTAGCCATTAAGTAATAAAGCTGACAAATATGTCTTTTTCCTTCCACCATATGTATGTTTCAATGGGATAAGAAGGAAAAGTCAAGGGGTGGAAGAAGACAGAGTAACTTGGAGACATGCCAACTTTTCTCCATTTGAGACAGCAAGTTTCTTGAAAACTTGGCATCAGTTACTGAAAATGGATATAAAAGCTATTCACAGCCTAAGAATCTAAGATTTTCAGTTTTCAGATATTCATTTAGAGAATACATTTTGGGTTAAAAGGGAAAACATACACTCATGGGGTGGGGGTGCGGGGATGATGACAAATACCCAACATCCAAACTAATTTTACAGTACGAGATCAACAATAACAGAAAATGGCAACTTCCAGGCATGAAGGCATGTGATGGTTAGGTTCATGTGTCAACTTGGCCAGGTGACCCAGCTGTCTGGTCAAGCAAACACTGGCCTAACAATTGCTGTGAGGACATCTGAGGCTGCTTAATAAACCAATAAGCTGGTTTACTAAATCATCAGTCAATTGACTGCAGCTGTGACTGATGACTCATCAAAGGCTGTGCCTTCCACAATGAGAGAATGCAATTGGCTGGATTTAATCCAATTAATCAGTTGAAGACTTATAAGCAAGACAGATAGAGGACCTTCACTTCTTCTTCAGCTGCCCAGTGAAGCATTTCCTGAGGATCGTCGAAGTTGCCAGTTCGTTTCCTGAGGAGTTCATCGAACACGTTCGTCGAAGATCCCAGTTCATTTCCTGAGGAGTTCGTCAAAGTGGCCGGTTCGTTTCCTGAGGAGTTCATCGGACATCTTCCTTGGAGTTGACAGTTTGTTGACGGCTCTACAGATTTTGGACTCGTGCATACCCACAGTTGCGTGAGTCACTTTTACAATTTGATAATCAGAGACACCTTTCATTGATTCTGTTTCCCTAGAGAACCCTAACTAATACAAGGCATAATCATTTCCAGAGACCATGAAAAAGCTTTGATCAATTTTAGTTTTATTAAACTTCTAATTCCTAAGAAAAATTTGGTACCCTTGGGAAAGAAAGAGTGTCATCTCTGCTTCCATTTAAGACCCTAATATTTAAACAGACATTGCCACTGAAAGAACTATGATATCCTAAAGCCAGGGGGGTAATACTAAAAACCTTTAGGACCACAAAACAAAGTTAGGCTAAAATAAAACTGCACTCTATTTCCAGGGGCTTAAATTAAATGTCCTTGGCAATTTATATTTTGTAAAACTAACTCTGAGGAACCTGTAAAACCTGGGAGCGCCACATATTTGCACATATATTTCCAATCAAACAGTATGAAGCACCCTGATGAAGGCAGGGTCAAAAGACATAATAGTACCCATGAGTAATAAAGGGTGATGCACTACCCCTGAAAGAAAAGGACACAAAATAAAACGTTAAAAGGACCATTAAATCTCCTATAGATCTGTGTTAACAAAAATACTGCCTACATCGTAGACAGTTACAAAATTATAGAATTATTCATATCTGTTTTCTGAAAATGTGAACCGATGCTCCCTTTTGGAAAAAAAGGAGATGAATACAGTGGAAAGACAGCCTTAATAATAAAAGTTGCTGACAATTACCTTTCAAGGGAGAGAACAGATCTTGGCAGTAGAGGATGGGCTCACTCATGTTAACGTGAGGCTTTCCAATGGAGGTAGGCAGGATGTTTTAAGAATTTCTTAAATGTGCTGTATTAAAATTCAATACCTATTAATCATCTTTCATTTAGGTTAGTTGTATTAATCTCTGCATTTGGATTAGTAATTCTACCATCTCTCTCTACAATCAAATATAAAGGGCAGGCAGTATCTTTTATGATATCTCTCAATTGTTATTTTTGGCATATCCTGGTGTCAGTTGGAAAAGCCAAAGTAAATAGTGGAAAAGCAGTTTATCCTCAGAATATCCTGCAGAGCTAAACAAGCAACCAGATTAGAATTCTTCTTATGCAACAAGTTGATAAGAAATAACAATCTGCCCAACTTCTGAAATAGTATTTTATAATAAATTTTCTTGCTTTTAATTATTTTAAACAGACAGAAGTACCAAGTATGAGAAGTACTAGTACTAAAAATGATACTTACTAACAAAAAGTGCCTTCTGTAAGCAAAAAAATAATACTGTTTTAACACTGTTTGGGAGACAGTCACACAGTTTTAACTGGACATTACACAAAGTATTCTTGGTCTTGAATGAAGTAAGTGGTATTATCAGACCGGCTGGGCCAGCTCATGGGTCAGGAAGGTAGCATGGGGTTGTGGGAAGAACACTGGTCTGAGACCCAGGAGTCTGGGCTGCTGAGCCTAGCATCGCCCTTCACTAAGCACCGACTTCCTGCAGCTGGGAACTACCTCCTGTTCTCTGCAATAAGAGCGGGTTGGTCTATATTGGTGAAGCAGATTTACTCCAAGAGAAACACAAAGTCCAAATTCTTAAATGCAGGAAGATTTATCTGAGGCCAAACAAACAAGCAAACAAAACAAAACCAAAGAAAAGTACCATAGGAATTATTTTACAAGTGTACACAGATACTGTTAAGACAAATGAAATAAGAATTCATAGTAGCTAGCGGTCATGTGTTTTTTTTAACAAAAGGACACTAATTAGGGAAACAAAATTTACTGATACTTAAAAAGGGTTCTCCGGGTGGAGAGTTTCTGTTTGAGGTGATGAAAAATTAGGGGTAATGGGCTGGGTAACCTTAGCACAATATAGTCATTGTAATTAATACTACTGAATTGTAAACTTAGATGTCATTAAAATGGGAAATTTTGAGTCATATATTTGTTACTACAATAAAAAGTTTAAAACTTAACAAAAAAAGGCACCGCACTACTAATGCCACTGCTAATTCAGGGCAAGGGTCAGCCAGTATAACTCTCAGTGGCAGAAGCCACTATCTACTTTGCAAAGTCAATGAACACCCTGTTAGCTCAGGAAGCTCCCTAGGAAAGAGGAGGTAAGGGTAGGTGCCGCTTCAGGGACCATCTGGGAAGTACAACCATGGGAGCAACGAAGACTATCCAAGGCCAGGGTTGTCCCGTCGATTTAAACCTCAGTCCTGCTGTTTGACCAAAGTTGAGATTTTATACAAATTTGGACCTACAGTTTTCTCGCTTTCAAAATGGAATGAACATCAGATTGTTGTGGAGATTAAATGGGTTAAAAGTAACAGAATGCCTGGGCACAAAGTAAATGTTCTATATTAATTTACTTCCTTAATAAATGGCTAACTGTTTGAGTTTTCAATGACTCACCTTAGAAACAATAAAAACAAAATGACTCAAACCCTTTACAGAGCAGCAGCTTTTAATTTAAAATTTTTAAATTTAAATTTAATCTTTTAATGTATTCAACATCTTTACTGATTAACATCCATGGATGAAAATTATAGATCTTCTCCAGAAAAAATGCACATATATGTTAATACTTTGCAAGCAATTTCAGGAAGTTCACAGACCCTTGTAAACTCAAAGAGACCCACTAGGGGCCTATGGACCACATTAAGAATTGTTGAGAAACCTAATAAATATTTAAAACCAATGTTGGAATAATTTAAAAGTCTTACATGATAACAGATAACACTTAATGAATGCTTACTATATGCTACGTACTGTGCTGAACAATTTAGTGAACTATTTCATTTAATCTTTGCAACAACTCTTTGAGGTAAGGTGGCAATACCATTACTGATTTAACAAGTGAGAAAACTAAGGGTTACAAGGGTTAATTATTTAGTTCATGTCACACAAGAAAACGTCAAGAGAAGAAAATGTTCCCTAAAGTATAATGCACTAAAAATAAAGCTACTGGTAAAAAAAATTTACTGAAATAAAACGGCTTAATCTACTTTTATAGTACTATCTGATTTATATGTGTTAGCCACTCAACAGAGGTCTTAAACACACAAAAAGACATAAAAACCCTAAACAACTAAATACTAACTAGCCCTTGACCTCCCAGTGAGGAGTATAGACAGAGCCACCAGGAGTACCAGCCAGAAGAGCCACAGACTTTACAATGGACCCAAATGTGTGTTTTAACTCCCTTTAAATGGCTGCACCTCTGCTGTTTTGGACAGAAAGTCTGCTATGTTGCCATGTAGTCTGTATTTAAACAACCTGACACTGCAAGCAGTTGAGGGGAAAAATCACCTCTGCCCAGTCTAGGCAGGATCTGGGCAAGGTTTTCTTTGCTTCTTACCCTCTTACCACCCCCACACTGCCAATAAGCTAGAAAATATCCAAGCCAACAGGTTCCTGGTAACAAGTAAAAATGTTGCCTTCCCAGTTATTTTTAAAAATGAACAGACAAGGTAAATTTATAAAAGTTAAATCTTTTGAATATATGCCATCACTAGTATAGAAACAAAGACCACAAACATATACCTGAACATACAAAAA
The DNA here is from genome assembly GCF_015220235.1 of Choloepus didactylus. Taxonomy (NCBI): domain Eukaryota; kingdom Metazoa; phylum Chordata; class Mammalia; order Pilosa; family Megalonychidae; genus Choloepus; species Choloepus didactylus. Next base: position 241,547,586 of record NC_051308.1, read on the forward strand.
AAGTTAAATTATGATGCCATCAGTGCTATACTATGAAAACTAAATTAACAAAAATAGTCCATTAGGGAAGGCATCTGGTGTATCATGGCAAAAAGCATTAATGATATTGTCTGCAACCTGAAATCAATTTCCCCCCTAGAAGCTCTCTCATTACACTGTATTAGAACCGTGTGCCGGCAGGATTTATGAGTGTTATGCACATGCAGATCTGTGCCAACTGGATCCAATTCAGATCCAGCTAAAATGACTCTGGCAGCACAAAGCATTCTGAAGAAGAATCAATAAAGTCAGCTTTATGTAACATCATCTTGACTGAAAGAAGATTCATCATCTTACTACAGAATCCTTTCAAAGCTACATATGGCGGAACCCAAATACTTTTACTGCTAAAAAAATAATTACTGGTTATCACTAATGCTAATATAAACGTCATTTAAAAATATCAATGTTATTATGGTAAAATTTAAAATCCGTGCAGTAAAATTGTGGTAAATCAGTCTAACAATGACAATTCATATTGACTAGATTAGAGAATAAAGCAAGAAATATCAGCCTGAAAGACAGAAACCATTTCTAAGATATATATAGAACCGTAATAGATGGTAATTTGTTACCATCTAAAGCTGAAGTTTTAGAAGCAAGTAGCACTATTTATGTTGAGACTCTGCTGTTTGTCCCTTAAGATGTCAATGTATCTCTCCAGGAATTAAAACTAGACTTTTATCACCTGCATTGGTTTTATCTCCCATTGTAAATGGTATTTCAAGAACTCAAAAAATTTCCATAATATGAACCTTTTTTCTGATCTAATTCTTGATAAATATACTGGCAGCTATCTAAACATGGTATTATTGTTGTTACAATCATTCCTGATTCTGCTACAATTATTAAAATTCCATCTCCATGGTCTTGGTCTTCTTCACCTGGATGGTGGCCCTAACCTCCTAACTGAAGGTTAGGTCTTCCTCATTCCATGCTTCATAATGCTGCCCAGTGAATATTCATAAGCAGTGGTTTGCAAGTCTGCTTGTTTGGGGGTAGGGGTTGGGATAAACACACCTACAAGGGCTCTTTTTATCACATAAACTCTTATTCGTCTAACCTGTATAATCTTCTGTTATCTGGCCCCATTTTACATCTTCACCTCTGCCTCCCAAGATCCACTAACCCCTGGTCTTCATTGACATCCTACAGATCATCTACTCACAACATGCCACACTCATGGCCTAGGTTGCTTATAGGGACAGGTAGACATGTACACCGGAAAGCCTTCTCTACTTGGCCTATTCGCATCTTAACGATATGTCAAAAGCATGCCCAGCTCCTCAAAGCCTATCTTCACAGAACTTCCCAATTGCTATAGTCCATTTGGAGCACTTTCTTTTCTTAGTTCTAAGATATTAATATTCCATACTGTAATATAACAATTCACTTGATATTGACAGTATTTTGTATTTTATATGCATTTGGAGGGGTATGGCTATTATATTGTACTATCTTCGAATTGTTTCCACAGTACAAGTTTGAACCTGACAATGAGATTACATACAACAAGACAGAGAGGTCTTAATCTTTAGTGATTACTGACAGTTAAACATGTCCTTCAGGAAAACTTTACCAATAAATCCTCTTAAAGGAAGGAAAAGGAATACAAGTGTATGCAGAGATTTCAGAAAAGGTATATACAGAGCTGTCATAAAAGGTGAGCTATACCAAACAACCTGTATTATTGATCACCAACACTGGCACCAGGATCCTGTCTTCTAAGGGATAAAGCACTAAAGTCATTTCATCTTGCTGCATCTCATACACCCTACCTCATTACCAGGTAACAGAGGAATTAAGCACATCTGTGAGAAGTATAGCTATACCCCAATTTAAGCATTTTGAAGTGTTTATTCGATATCTAGAATTATAGAAAAGCCTCACTATTACTGAGCAATATACTGTGGAACATCACCTAAAAGACATCACCCAAAACAGTTTAGATTCATGGGCCATAAGTCCCAATGAGTCTGGGGAAATTAACATTCCACATTTGGACTCAAACTTACCCCCTTTTTCCCCCATTTCAGTTGCCAACATCCATACTCGCTGCTGATTGCCAGCTCCTGCTCCATGCAGCAGCCCAGCATGCTCTCTGCTGGTGCCAAAATACCCTACCACCAAACCCCACTAACTTCTGGAACTGTCCTAGAGGGGTAAGGCAAGTCCCGTATTTTCCTTCCTCTGTGCAAGTATGTACTTGTTACTCCTTTAAAAACACATACAATACAGCACATTTTTAAAGGGGCTCTGGGGAGGGAGGTAATATTCCTATTTTATACCCTATGGGATATAAAATATTGATAGCTTTTAAAAACGGGATTCTCCTTACCCCTACAGGCCCTCTCCCGGCTTCAGAAAGATGTTGTGGTGGCTGTGATGCCACCGGCAGAGAGCATGCTGGGGGGTCACACAAAGCAGGAGTTGGAGATCTGCAACAGGCCTGGGAGTTGTGGACCTAAAAAAGAAAAAAGTTTTAAGTTAACGTGCCCAATGTCCCCTCATACCCTGGTTATTAGGGGCACTCAGCACACAAGTAGGTATCTGCAAAAATCCTTTAGCAGATGGCCTCTGAAATCTCAGGTAACTAGTCTGTTCTACCACTAACATTAACATTTCTGCATTAATCAAAACTGTTTCCTTATTTCAGGGTGAACAAACATATGACCCTCTGACTCCACACTTTAATCTGGATCCTATTAAAAAGCAGTATGGTGTGTGCCCCTCAAAATAACCAAGTTAAACTGTGACAATTCAAGGCCAAACATTCTTTTCTTATAAGAAAAACAAAAAATCAGTAGTGTTGGATAAACACAACTGTAAAATGAACCACAAGTGGACAAACAGAGCTTTCATTAGAGTTTCTAAGGAGAGATACTGGAGACATTAGACATGTCCGAAACAAGGAAACATCAGCCTCTGCCATTTCTTCAAGTCCTTGTTTAGTTTTGTAAAGCTGAAGACCAGGTAAAGAGACAAAAGCTCAACATCAGAGAACAAAAGAAACCATTAAAATGAGTTTTACTTTTCTCACAGTGCCTACAATGTAAGTACAATGAATAAGGCACAGAGTGTAAAGTTCAAGAAAGATATTACTTCTTTTAGAGATTAAAAAAGTATCACATCTTTTAAAAAGAATCCTTGAAAACATTTAATACAAACAAAAATACATACATAAATAAAAGATTAGAAAGCAACTTATGAAAGCCAGCACAGTTCTTGTAAGTAGGACAAAAAATACCTCAGATTAAAGTTTGAAGATGTTCTCTTTCAAATATTCTACAGAGCATATGGCATTTTTAAAAAACCTAACCAATCCAATATCATGTGGTTTTAAAAAACTAAAATGACCATAAAATCTAAATACTTTTAATCTCTGTTCTTAAAGTTGTTTAAAAATTACAGATAAGTAAACATTTTACTATTAAATCATGTTTAAGGAGTCACTCCCTAACAACTTTCTGTATACCAAAGATTTGATATGCCCCATTAACTCAAAATTTGATGGTGAATATATCTTTTAGAGCCAAAAATAAAGACACCACTCCCCCCCACACACACACACACACAGAAAAAGCTAATACTGGTAATGTCTTTATCATGACTGTTTTCTTTTTAATTTCTCTAAAGACCACCTTCTAGAGTACATCATGCCTACATGGTAAGCTTTCTGTGCAGCCAATCTCTGACTCCCACAGCTTCAGTGACAGTATATGACGACAACAAGGGTTCAGAGCCATAATCGTCGCCACCACACACCTCCCTCCTCCCCCTACCAGCACTGCAAATTCCAAATTAAAGATTCAGTTGTGCACTGGAATGTACAGCACACTCAATATTTTTTTACTACAAGCATCAAAACAAAAATGATTTTCTGGTTAATCTCCTGAACTAAGAATTCAATTATTTTCACCATTCAAATCCTTAAAAACATTCATTCTAAGCAAGGGTTTTAAATAAAAACACCCAGTAAAGCATTACTAAGCACCTTGACATTATTTTTAAAATGTAAATAGTTCAAATAATTATTAAAACCGTTTAAGAATTAAAAAATGCATCATTTCCAAGCATGCCATTGTTCTCATGAATTAGAAAATGTTTTGACAGCATCTCAGATTCTTTCATTTTCTGTCAGTTCTTCTAGTGGTTTTTTCTTGAACTATTTTCATTTGATCTTGTGTTTTTAACACAAGCATCCACTTACACATTCAAACGACAAATTTCCAGTTCTAAGGAATCAAGTTTAAACGATAACAACTTTACCAATATTCTTGTATGGCAGATCTTTGCAAAATATCAGACTGTCTCAAACTTTCTTTTCTTAAGCTCCTTTAAAAAAAAACAAGTTAGAATACCTATAGAGTTTTCTGCATTGAAGAAATTTTACATATAGAGAACAGTTTTAGCAAATAACATTGTAAATCAATATTCTATGGAAATAAATAGAAATAAAACTTATTTGAATGATTTCTTAAATACAGAATCCTAAAATCCAATTAAATTAGGAGAAAATGAATTAACTACCTTCACAGTAATCGTGAACCATTAAAACTTTAAATCCCACATGTGCTATCATGACTGTCAGCCACAAGCAAAAACAGACTGCCAAGAAGCTGAGTAAATGGGGCCAGTGAGATGCTCTGAGAGTATTTATTCCCAAGGTCTCATTCTGATTTCCACTTACAATAATACCAACCTCCCCATTTATAAACCGGCCTCCGCCTCAGACAGAAAGGAAGCAATGGTTCAAAAAAAGTCAACATCATTGCTCCATTATTAGAGGAGAGAAGGGAAAGATGATACCCGACAACATCTCATCTGAGTCTGTCCCTCAAACCCAGGGATAAGGGATTTCATCCTACTCTTGCCTTTTAAAGGATTGAATAAAATTATAAACTTCATTTACATTTAAAAAGGAAATTTAATCCTAACCCACAATACCACAGATAAACTAGTGCTCTACTGTAGCTTATTTCAATGCTTACAGATAGCAACAAATGCCTTTATTTAAAATAAAGGGTGTGTGTGTGTGTGTGTGTGTGTGTGTGGCCTCCAGAAGAATATTCTTGCACCAAATCAGTATAAAGCACATCATTTATTGATTAGAAACCAACTGTATAAGAAGAGCACTATCACGTTGATATGTTCTTAACAGAGGAAAACAACCAACTAAACAGAGAGGAACTCCTTTTAAATAACTGTCTCAGCTCTACATTCAATTATGTCTTTAAGCAATGCTTAAGTCTTCACTCTACAAACTGAAAACATTTGATAACAAACATTAAAGTTTTCACTTCATTATTCAACACCATAACTCAAGTCCAGGGCAGGATTGACCTTATTACGAGGGAAAGAACTAAGAGGATAAATGGAAAAAAGAACTATATAGAACATAATATTCAATTCAGCAGGTCTAATTTGAGAGATTATGGGGCGGCAAAGAGGGGACCACCGTTTCACGCAGAAATGAATCATCACATGGTAAGGTGTTCTTCGTTAACAGCATTCTCTGGGATGTTCACATATATACTAAGCTCTCATTTATCTTTGCTAAAAATAAGTTACATAGAAAATTCAAAATAGAATATAATGACACTAAAAAATATCTTATATGACTTTGGCTACATTTAAACTTACTAAAGAAAATAAGAAACTAACTTTTGAAGTATCTAAAAAGGAATAGAGTTTTGTTATTTAAGTACATAAAACACTACATACTGCAGGCTAACCAAAGGCAAGCTAGCAAGTCTTTCTGGCTAATTTTAAAACAGAAGATTAATATGTAGTTAATGAATGCACTGTAGCAAAAAACTGCTAAACTTTTTTAAAACATTATCCAGTGAATTTTTTCCACTGAAATATTACTTCATTCAGCATTCAATAAATATTTATTGCAGACCTTATATGGGCCAAACAATGTTCTCTAAGTACACAATATACATTAAGGAATAAAACTGACATGGGATCTGACCTTACAAAGTTTAATTTGAGAGTGCAACTCATCATCATCATCACCATCATCATCATCATCATCATTCTACAGGCCAGGCACTGAGCATACACTTTGTAGGCTTGATTTTTTAATCTGAAAAAAACTTAACTGGTAAAGTCAGTGCTTTACACCTCAACTTCATAGGCAAAGAAAAGTGAAGTTAAGAAGGTTAAAGTGTTTTGCCCACGACCATGTAAGATAACTACTGACTGAACAGGAGTGTGAACACACAAAACCCGAGGTCAAAATCCAAGTTCTCAACCTGCGCACTCTACAGTTCCTCATCTCAGTCTAGAATAACATATTCCAAGTTCTGAATTAGCCATGTTCAAATTAATGTGGATTTCCTGACTTCCCCCTCAAAGCTTTTAATACAAGATGTAACAAATCATGCTTTGATTAGCCTAATATTAAAATGAATGCCCATTTCCTGAATGCCTATACACCACACATTCTGTGCCCAGTGGTCACAAAAGCTCAGATCAAATAATCGTGGAGGATAAGGCATAAATCTGATAATTAACTCAGTGTGTATATACGTATGTGTGCCCAAAGAGCATATGTTAATGAAGTCTCACATAATGGTATCTTCCAGTATTATCTATATAAAGGTCTCTAACAAAAATTAAGAAGATATACCTATCTTCAGTAGGTTGTCAATTTCAAGGAGGAAATACAGATTCTTGTTGCTTTTAATCCATCTCTGAGAAATAAATTTGGTGGAGAAAAGGCAATTTTAATGGTAGAAGGAAGCTAAACTAAAGCTAATTCTCTGTAGCCCTTCTTCTGCTACACTATCAGGCAAGGGCAAGAATAAAAGCTAATGGGTTGATGGTCAGCTTCTGGAATAGGGTTATGGATACAGAAAAGGTTCAGAAAAAAATTTCAAATGTTCCTCCAAGCAGCTGCTCATTTTTGACAATGGAATAAAGAGAGGGATATGGTATTAAATCCTGAAAAACTTGGCCCCCACATTCACCATGTAATGGAGACACACTTGATTTTTTTAGAGTTCCCAGAGTATTTATTTTTCTGTCAAGGCTGTTCACAACTAAATGTGCTATACTCACCCACCAGCATCTCTCTCTCTCTCTCTCCCAGCCGCCCCCCCACACACACCCCCCACACACTCTGACATGCTGTGTGCTCTGGGATGGAGGGGCTGTGGTTTGAACATTCATCAACTGATAGTGCCAACAAGCCAGATAACTAGTGGGATACATCCTTAGCTACTCCACATTCACAATCAGCACTTAGAATGAGTGCTGGTAGAGATTGTCAATGACACAACAGCACATTCATCCATGCGGAGTCATAGCAGTATGTTAAGCCCAGGTAAAAATCAACTGAAAACATCAATATATCCCTAATGATATATCCCTGACTCTAAAAAAGCTCTAGACCAGTTTTAATTTTAAGGACAATTTTCCCAGTTTTAATAAACCAAGCAGCAATCCAAATGAATCACTGGTATTTACAAGGAATAATATTTCTAATAATCATATATCCGTTCTGCAAACTCATTTGGCTAAGTAACAGCTGAACTAAAACCATACTTTTATTCTGTTTTATGATGACAGTAATTCACTAGGCATCCACACAAAATGCCCTTGTAGAACAAAAAGAAATGGCTTTAGACGACTTCTCTGTGAAGAAAGAACTAGGTGTGAACTACTACTACTACTATTGCAACCAGACAAGGAACTCCTCAGTGTTATACGAAATGGAAATTATTAATCTCAGTGATCTTCTTGTTAGTATTCTCAGACTCCATGATTATTTCTAGATAACAAACTGTTATAATGCTTCTTAAGGCCTGAATTTCTATAAAAATGCAATTTTATTGTTTTAGGAAAGAAATCTTCCGTTTAAGACAGAGTGGACTGGCTTCCTCCATGCCAATTCTCTTCAAAGTGTTCTCCAAAGGAGACTGACATCCAATAACAATGTCACAAGTTGTCTGTCCAATCAGAAGAAAGTGAGGGAAGGAATTACATCTTACACTTCTTCACTTCCCCTTATGGTGCTGAATTCAATAGAAAACACAAGGTAGGTTTTCAATAAATACCTGTCGAAGACATCCATTATAGCCCAAAACATTCCTAATTGCGTTCTGGGATTTTAATGCTCCCTGATACTTACTCATTCAGGAGTTAAACCCTTAAAGCAGACTAGGTCACACACTGACCCAGAAAAGCTATGGAAGGGCAGAAGAAGAAAGGGTTGAAAATGTTATACCAGGCTAAATCTTTCAGTTGCAATTAATAGGTATAGATAGAATCAAGCTAGTCAAAATAAAGTGGCCTTTACTGAGAGGAAACAACAGGATAACCAAAGACTCCAAGGAAAAGAAGCGTGCAATGCAGCAGGCCTCAGAAGAACTCAAGGAAAGGATGGCTGTGCATTCGCTTTCAGTCCCTTTAGTCCTTTTACTGCTCTCTGCACTGATGCTCCATTCCTCTACTTTTCCTAATTTCCCACCCTATCATGTCAGTTTGCCTATGACGTCTTTATGGCTGCCCAAGCCTCACTACATTGGGGGCAATTCTTGATTTAACCTTTCAGCTTTTACCCTTTGCTACCTGCCTCAGTCTCTCAGTTTCCCAAACCAAATTCTAAGAAATTTGGCTCAACTATTTTCAAGCCAGCTCACAAAAACAGATTTCCATTCCATCTTATTAGTCTCTCAAAGTGCTGAAGATTTTGCCAGCTAATTTATAAGGTATAAAGCTGCCTTATTGAACTGACAATTCCTCTTCCTGCTTCTAACCATACACTGTCTGTAAATCCATTATACCTCTCTCACCCCTCACCTTTAACTACCTGTTCCAGAAATACTTTCGTCATTGAATTCAAACAAACCCAGATCTCCCAGTTTGTAAATAAACCCAACCAAATGAAAACTTTCTAAAAGAATGAAAACTTCCTAATAGAACACAACATTCACTTCCCTTAAAAAAGCTACTTTTAAAAAACTCAGCTGTTAGGAACTTAATTACTTCCCAATATCATAGCTTCCACCTTCCTCTGTGAAACCTGGTGTTCTGAATGCATTTGCCTATGTGGGATGGTAGTGGCTTGATGTGTTTTGATGGCTAATCGTTAATAAAGCAGAAGCCATGGATCCCATCCCCACAGTCAAGATGATTCTATAAACTATCATCAAAACAGGGGCGCTATTTAATAGTTTGGCAGGTCAACAAACATAAACCAGGACAAAAGTGGCTATGTTCTATAACCACCAGACTCAGATTCTAAAGGGCTGCAGTAGCAAAGCCTAGACAATATTCAGGTCCCATAAAATCTAAGGACCCTTCTCATTTCAGATAGGACCAGTTCATGAAATGTTGCCCAAGATCCTCAGTTCAATGAAATGGCATTACGCTTGTCTTGGTGACTGGTATTAGAGTCTCCCCAATCCCACTGTTCAATCCACTAGCTTTTGTTGTGTTTAACATTATAATTTAACTTAATATGTACCATAAAGGGCATTCACCCAGTTCTTTTTAAAGTCCCCAAATATACCTTACACCCAAAAAAACTCACAGTGGTAAAATAATTCTAATTCATGGGGTGTGCAAAGAAACACATCTCCCAGTTATAACCCTAAACCAACTTTTTATTTTATGATGGCTAAAAAGATAAAATACATAATTAATCAACCACATTTCAAAGCTATTTGTGCTTTTGTTTTTTATTACTCCACTTGCCACCTGCTGTGGGCAAAACCAACTCCAATTCCCACCCCCCCCTTTTTTTTTTAATCTTGCAGAGAAACAAAGAACATTTCCTTCTGCCTATCCTTTCCCTTTGAGCTTAGGTAAGCTGGAGGGGAAAAAAAAACGTATTACTATTCTCATTTTTTGGGGTTATCTTCCCATACACGGTACAGAGAACCAAAGAAAGAAGAAAGCAAGTATCCAGAGAATAATCACATTCCTTTCAAGGGCAAATATTTCATCATCTCTGCTGTTCTTAAACAACAACTAAGAAATGGCAGTGTGTGATGTAGAAAAAGGTATCTAAACATATTGTAACCTACTTCCCACACGGTTTTCACAGACAGCTTTAATGTGTTGTATTAGACCAATACTGACAACAGAAGCTTCAGTTTTTATTGCTGTTAATACCCTGAGCAATTACTGTAACTCAGCAGGAACCTCTGCCCAGAACAGCACTATCACATTGTAATCAGCATTTCATAAGAGACACTGTTCAAACACAAAGGCATCTGCTAATGTACAAACACAAAGGCATCTGCTAACGTACAAAAATAGTACAAAAGGGGCTTGGAATCTAGTAGGTAAAAAAAAGAATGTTTGCAATTTTATTTCATAGCTATATATTTTCCATGTGTACTGGTATAAGGTTTGATAAGAAATCCCACCCGAAGACACTGAGCAGGGAAGGGGCAGTAGTAGAAGCCACTACCAAAATTAAACTCTTTAGGAAACCAGGCCACTACACCATGTCAGTGCAGCATCAGTAAAAAATCTTTGGAAGGAAAGATATAATAAATAGCAAAGAACTCTAAAAAAATGGTGAAAATTCATACTGAATAAAAACTGAACAGAAAGCATTAGATGTGACAAGATTAAACTGCAAGGCCACTCTGTTAAACAACCAGGGAAGTCAGAAACAGCCTACCAAGAATAAATAAATCGTAGAAGTGAAAGGCACATTTGACTTTCTTTTTTAAAAAGCTTATTAAAAATGGCTTTGAAAAGAAAAATAAATGCCATGCACTTTTTAAATTAGCTAAATTGGAATATATTAATTGGCTGTTTGGAGTCATTAAAATGATAAAAAGAAACAAAGGAAAGGCAGAGTTAAAGATCTTTTCAGACTACACTTGTTTTTCTTTAGACTAAAACAATGTGTATCAGAACACAATACTGTCAGAAGTTAGAAAGGGTTTTGGAAGTAAAGACACTCACAGATACTGATAAACATCTCCACAAAGCTAAAGAATTAGGACTTAATTACACCTAAGAATGCAGAACAGTGGTTCACATCCTTCAAGCACAAGGATCACTTTTTAATATCAAAATGCCTCAAAAGATCCCCCAAATTATAGTATTTGATAGTATTTTCAAGTGTCAACTGTTTGAGGAAAACACACTAAGAAAATACATAATAAATGATAAATTATTAGCTGCATACTGCTCTTAAATAAATGAATTTTTAAAATCGCCAACAGCATATTCATACATATGAAAAAGAGTTGTACAGACATATGCAGGGTCATTTATTTAAGACTGAATATGTTTATTTGCAGACCTTTGCAAAATTTTTACAGATACCCAATGATCTAAAACTCAAAGTACGGGAACCACTGCTCTAAAACAAAGAGATTTCACAATGGATGGTATCAACATTGATGCACCTGGGAAAAGTTTCTGATGAGAAAAGTACAGTAGCTACAGCATCCCCAAGTCAGACTTTCTTCCCCCAACCTCCACCCCCCTAGGAGACTCAAACAGCTCAATATATATTCCATATCTGTCAAAATACCTAAGTAAATTACCTAAAACCAGTCTTCAGCTTGTTTATAAATATTTTTTTCTACTCAGTGTCAATTCCTAAAATTTGCCTTACTTCAGGCTCTTAACAACAGCTGAAAATAAACGTACTACTTCAGAAACTCAAAGGAATCTCTGAAATCAGTTGTCAAAACAGCTACTAAAGGATTAAAAACTTCAGAAACATTATTTACAATATAAGAGTTATAACAGTGTTAGAAAACTAAAATAATATAACTAGTAACCAACTTATTGTAGTGTTAACGCCATGAGGCAGTTAGCACTCAAATCTTGAACTAGTTGGTTATAATGTCAATAGTGATGGAGGGCAATCAAAATAGACAGCAAATAGAACTGGAAAAAGAGAAAGTGCAGAACAGAATCAACAGCACAGAAAAAAAAATGCTTACCAGCTTGAAGTCTTGAATGCTACAGATGAAATACGGTGTGTTTGGCCTCCGACTCTCGATATACACACAGTCTTGAAAAGAAAAAGAAATTTTAAAAAAATAGTATTTATTGTTAAGGGAACAGAGACAGGGCCCATAAAGCCACTGCATAAATAAACAAATAACAAAGCACATAATTTTGTAAGTAAAATTTTTTCAAGGTAATATGAAATCACAAGTAACTTTATGCTAAAAGAAAATAGCCCTTTTTGAACACTCTTCTAATAATTTAAAGAAGTAGATGAAGCATCAATTTTTTCATGATCCCTAAAGACGGGGGGGGGGGGTGAGGGGGGGGAATCACATGGAATTATCCATATTCAAATGAGGAAGCTTAGATAAAGGGAAATTCCTTGTTCAAGCCTACACAAGGCAAAATCATGAATATCTCATTCAGATAGATGCCCTGTGTCTCCACAAAGAGAAATGGTTTTGTCAAGTGCTACTCTTGTTCTCAATACATATTTTGTGAAGAAATAAATGAAATATACGAAGAACACAAGCTTGAACATGCTATTAGAATGAACTTTCCACCTAAACCAAGAAAAAGAAAGAAAACTGATCTAATCTCTTGTGGTTAACTTGCTATTAAACTTAGCCTAATTGTAAAGAAACCAAGGCAGCCAATCAGAACTGGAATAAAGAAAACCAAATTGCATTTTCCTCCAGAAAAAAGAGTGCTTAGTGAAATTACATTTGACATGGCAGTGGTTAATTATTTTTGTTGCTCTCAACAACTGGTGTCTAAAAGGTTGCTTTGATAAATAGTCTGTTAAGATACATTTAAAAAAAATTTTTTTTTTTCTAAGGAAAGCAGTGGCTTTCTAAAGGGAGGTAAAAAGCCCTCCAAATTGGAACCCAAGATCACCATGACGTTTAGGCCAGGAAAATCTATGCATTATTTACTGAGAAGTAAGGACCACTGCAGTCAATCAAACCTTCTAGGGAAAGTGACCATAATGGCCATATTTAAAATGCCATTCATTTTATTTTTCCTCAGGACCCTTAAGAACAAATGCATCTTAGAATAACTCCGGTGCTTGGGGAATACAGACTCCTCTACAACTTCATTTCTCACACGTGTTAAAAGTCAAGAGCAAAGGGGGACTGATTTTGAGACATCCATCCAGTAGACTATTTTAAGTAAAAATAGCAAGAAACCAATTCCCCAGGATAAAAGCTGCAACTCCAACTCACAACAATTTTGGAACAACCCTAGGTTCTTAATTTTTGTGTTACAACCCCAACTGTACCCACTACCAGTATTTCAAATCACTAGGCAATTATTTACTCATCTCCCCTCAACCTGAACCCCAAATCATAGTCTATTAGCCCTCTTTTTAGTATTACTTCCTAAAGAAAGCCATATTTTGGTAGCTCATCACATAACACTATCATTGCCTAGCTACTTTCATTGGCTTCAAAACAGGTCACTTCCTATCAAATGACCTCCAATTTCTTAACGCTCACCTGACAAAAACCTTGCTGCAACATGGGACCCGACTCCCAGGGGTGTAAATCTCCCTGGCAACGCAGAGTATGACTCCCGGGGATGAATGTGGACCTGGTATCGTGGGACTGAGAGTATCTTCTTGACCAAAAGGGGGATGCAAAATGAGACGAAATAGCTTCAGTGGCTGAGAGATTCCAAATGGAGTCGAGAGGTCACTCTGGTGGACATTCTTATGCACTATACAGATAACATGTCTTAGGCTTTAATGTATTGGAATAGCTAGAAGTAAATACCTGAAACTACCAAACTCCAACCCAGCAGTCTGGACTCCTGAAGACAATTATATAATAATGTAGATTACAAGGGGTGACAGTGTGATTGTGAAGACCTTGTGGATCACACCCCCTTTATCTAGTGTATGGATGAGTGGAGGAATGGGGATAAAAACTAAAGGACAAATGGGGTGGGATGGGGGATGATTCGGGTGTTCTTTTTTCACTTTTAATTTTTATTCTTGTTCTGGTTCTTTCTGATGTAAGGAAAATGTTCAGAGATAGATTGTGGTGATGAACGCATAACTATGTTATCACACTGTGGACAGTGGATTGTATATCATGGATGATTGTATGGTGTGTGAATGTATTTCAATAAAACTGAATTTAATTAAAAACAAAACAAAACAAAACAAAACAAAAAAACCTTGCTGCATACAGGGCCTGGTACCACACCGCATCCTCCCCCCGATTGCATTCTCCAAAACGCACCCTACCCCCTCCATGTCAAACCTTCTTTACTCCTTCATTTCACCAGTTCCAGATCATACTGCTGTTACGATGAGTTAGCTCTAGAGGCAGAAATTTCTCATGTCTCCTCTGTAAATAAATGACAACACCTTCCTACCTGTACATAAAACTAACAATTTATAGCTCTTGTTTGTTCAGTTACTATCTGGCAGTCAGAAGGTCTGTGTTGTCTATATTACTATCAATCTTAGGTGGCAAATTATGAGGTTCCTTGCGCACAGGGCAATACACTCACTTCTACATTTCCTGCACCATGAGGATAGTGCCTGGCCTTACTGTTTGTAAAATAAGCCAGAACTGACTCAAAGGACAGATGCTTAGAGAGTGAGGACTTTGTACAGCTTTCTTCTTTTTACACACAAAAAAAGAGCTTTATATATACTTTTCATAATCAACAGAATCATTATTACTCCTAACTCTCTTATTCTGGGACATAAAGCAGCTATTAACCTGGATAGAAAAAAGGCTTGCCAGAAACAGGAGAGAGAATATATGCTCTTATTTCTTACTGCAGAAAAATGATGATCTGTAAATATACCAGAATGCAACTGTTAGAGAAGAGAGGAGAGGAATAATACCCTGGTATGTCAAGGGTAACCACCAACATCCATTTGTTTAAACATTACTCAGAGGTTTAACGGAGGCCACCTCACACCTGGCCTCATGAACACTGCCACAAGGGCCATGAAATGTAAGAGCAGACCCTCAAGCCTGAAGTATGTAATTACTACAGTCTTTAAAGTCTCATTGCTAAGTAAAAGTTACCATGGCAACCCAAACTGATCCAGAGCTATAACTTCATATATGAGACTCCAATAAACAAGACTAGCAATTTGTAAAACAGATCAAGGTATCAGGTGATTTCTAACTGTCCGTACCTTGAAACTTATTCTTGAAAAAGTCAGAAAAGCTCACTGCAAAATTAAGTGACAAAACACAGAGCTTGTTTTATATAAACAGTCACGTAACACAGAATGACTAAGATCAGGGGTAATATGAATTAAAAATTTCCAAACTGTGTCAAACTTGTCATAGCAATAAATGGGAAAAACAAAACATTGTTTAGACCTGGATTTTCTAACTCATTGTAAAATAAAAACATGGAAAACTACTGTAGTGTCAAACTTCTGTTTGCAATGCTCCGCCAAAAGTAGGGTGATCCAACTAAAAGAGAATACATTCTAAGAAACAATTTGGAATTCAAGTCTCCAGAAAAAGATTCTATTTTATTATTTTTAATGATTTTTGAAACAAAAGGTTCTATTTTTTTATTACTTTTAATGATTTTAAATTAAGGCCAAATACCTGTATAAGAAGTATTTTCCCCTTGAATCATTAATTAAAGCTATTTACAAAAATTACTCTACATAATTGTTTTATTTAACACAAAAATAAAGTAGTTTATTTGGAAAGGAAAAGATGAAAACATGAGTTAAGAGCGAAGTTAAACTTCAGTTGTAATATATATGTGCCTCATTAATCTTTTAAAGTCAAAATAATTTGCCAAGGTTTTCACACAATCAACCAGTGCACGGGTTGTCTGAAGCTGGTTCTAAAATTGGTTTTAGTCAGTTCGATCAATGATCCTCAACCTAACAATCCCCCATGGCCAGGATGAGTACTGCTGACATCTTCTTTTTTTTTTTTTTAAAGAAAAAGAACCCTCTTTTTTATTATTATTAGAAAGCTAGCAGTTCTGAAAGAACTGAGCAAAGCTGATGTGATCTATTAAGTGCATAATGCACATTTTCAAAACTGCCCATATTGAAAATACATATTTAACAGATTGGGCAAACAGGTGCTACAGGGCAAATATAAATATTTTTTTAATCTTAAATTCAGCATGCATGAAATGGGCCAGAAAAATGAGTAAGTCTATTATCATCTATATCAATTATTCTAAACAACACTTGATAACTAGTTCTCTCTTCAGTAAGGGTATCTGGAAATGAAATCATCAGTCTATGTTGAGACTTTTTCTCTAACACCTAGGCCTCTGCCTGGGAATGGATCCATGATTAAAAGACCTAAACCTTTAAGAACAGGGAGCAATAAAATACATAATCTGGAAAATAATACTTAACAGGGGCGTTTCTGGCTGTTTTTCACAACCACATAGCTTTGTGGCCAAGAATCTATTGTGTCATCTGCAAACAACAGAGCATCTACAAAGCTTAGGAAGGAAGCCAGCCAGAAAGTGGAGGCAGAAACCCAAGGCAAAGAAAGCCCTCTCTGCTTTTTCTACCCTCAGCAAATAAGCAGGTTTATATAAAAAGAGCAAGAACACTTCCTCTCGAGGATAAAAATCACAACCGGCAGTATTAGACAGTTTGTTATCATGAAACACAGAAACCCTGTCAGCATCTTTCCTGACAGGCTCCTCACAAAGCACAGCGGGCACCCACTTCACGCCCTCTTCAAGCACCCAGCGCCGTGGGCCCCAGCTTCAGAGCTTGTGGTCACAACACATGGGCATCCTCTAGCCACTGCTCTGCGCCATAAGGAATTCTCCTCCCCATTAATGCATTTCCTTGTATTACCCTTTGAAATACTATCTAGTTCCTTCACAAAGCATGACATACCACTCTAATGCTCTGAGTATAATTTCTAATTAAAACCCTCTACTTGTAAAAAGCATGTATGAACCAAGACTTTCTCACAAGCAAATTCCCCAGAGACATGGAGGAGTTATAACAACCACCAGGACACAGTAGTGTCATGGGAAGTTACCCCTCAGGACTGCTGTGCTCTTCAGCTTCCCACTTCACTTACCACCCTGTACAAATGCTCCAAACTATTCAGAGAGCTAAAAGTAGGTTGGTCCAATATTACAGAATGAAAAGTCCAAAGGATGTTTCCAAATTTCTGACATGAAGAACAGGTGTGTACATATGTGTGCACATGCATACTAGAAACAACACTGAAATCCTGACCCCCAAATGCCAACCCAGAGGCACTGATACAGGTATTGTGTCTAGCCACTTCTCTCTTTAATAGTATCTGCATTTTTAAAGTGGTCACTCCATTACTGTATAAATGATATTCTCTATTCTACATAGCAAACACTCAAAACAAATGAATTCAATAAAGATGTTATAAAAGCAGAAAAATTATATAGGATTCTGGCGAGAAAGCTGCTATGCTCTATCAAGATGAACAAAAAGAATGCTGCTTTCTAATAAACACTTTTTTAGCAAATAACTCAATTGCAGGCAGCCTACCCTTAGTTTTCTGCCAGATTCTTTCGCAAGAAGGTGACACTCCCATTGTTTGGGAATAGTAGAGAATTGTGAAGGGAAAGGAATCAAAAATTGGGAAAACTGCACCTCATTAAGTGAAACGATCCCAGTTTTTACCCTAATCCTGTCTGTAGAAAACCATGCTTGGCCCTGAAAACTGTTAACAAAATTGGCCAGTAATATCCTTTAAAATACCCTAAATTCTGTGGAAGAAAGATCTTGGTTCCTTTCTTTTTTAAAATTTATGATAATTAAATTCCATATATTCAGATGTTTATAGATTCCTAACAGTGCTACCATGTTTACTTGGGCTTATCTTTGTCTAAAAATAAGGCACTATATACTTCTAGCAAACATTCGTCTATCTTTGTCCTTAAAAACTAAATGATGAGAAAAACCAACATGGGGGTGGCGGTGGGGGTGATAGGTCCAATTAAAAGGGATTTGTTTAAATTTCACACATTTCTTTTTTCTCCTATAGGGGGTCAGAAAATCGTCCAATGCATCAAAAGCATAAAGACAATGATGTAAGACAATCATCTTTCTAACTTTAAGAAGGAAAACTGGTATTTGGAATAATTGTGCAGCATGACCCCCTTCCCAAATCATATGCTGCATGGACTTGAGAACTCTGTATTCAAGAACAAACAAGATCATCCTGCAGCAGCAACAATCTTATTATAGTTATAGTGATACGCTAAATATTAGTCATGGTTTGACACTTGCATTACTCAAGCAAAGAGCATTTTAAGCACTTATCACATTTTACTCTGAAAATATTCCTAAACCCCCTTGTAACCCATATTTAATCTCTATTACAAAAACATTCTAGCCAGCTTATCCCAAACACCTAGTAGATTATAATCTCAAGATTATAGTTATACTGTATTTGTGCAGAGTTTATATGCCAGAACAGAATACAGGTAATCTAAGGGGGGAAATCTACTTTAAAAATCAGCAAGGGCCATCTACCTTAAGGAAGCAAAGTATTTTAAGGCCTTAGAGACACAAGGAAAGGGCATTTCTAAACTGCTCTCATATCCTTCTATATCTTTGCCACCATACTCAATTTACTCAACTTACCTATCTAAAGCTTAAAAGGACAGCTAACGAGGGGAGGGGAAGATAAGAGCTATGGTGTGTTTTGGGTTTTGATAATGATAATTGTTTAAAACTGAGAGTGACGATGATTGTACAACTGAGTGTGGATAATGTGAGACACTGTTTGGGACAGAATATATGTTATGTGAAATCAGGGACCCCCTACTTTATAAAGTCAAGCCCTCAATCTTAAGGCTTGCTCTTATGAAACTCACTTCTGTAAAGGGGAGGTTAAGCCTACCTATAATTATGCCTAAGAGTCACTTCCAGAGAACCTGTTTTGTTGCTCAGATGTGGCCTTTCTCTCTCTAAGCCCAACTCTGCAAAGAAATTCATCACCCTCCCCACTTAGGGGGACATGACTCCCAAGAATGAGCCTGGCCCTAGCCTCATGGGATTGAGAATGCTTTCTTGACCAGAATGGAGAAATGTAATATAGCAAAATAAGGTTTCAGTGGCTAAGAGATTTCAAATAGAGTTGAGAGGCTATCCTGGGGGCTACTCTTATGCAAGCTTTAGCTAGATATTCCAAATGACCACCATACGCCAAGGCCCAAATCAACAATAGTCTCAAAATTTCTAAAGAATATCCAGGTCCTTATCTGAGACTCTAAAAAAGTTTTACTCACTAAGTTTATTTTTCAGAAATTTAAAACCTCCAGATTGTTCCTATGCTGTCCTAGAACTCAGAGGCAACAGCCTTTTCAAGAACATCAACCAGCCGATCCCCCTTCCCTATAATGTGACACCCCTTTTCAATATGAACACAGTAGAGTGGTCATTGCCCTGATACAACTGAAGACTGAGACAGTGATCAAATGAAAGGGAGGAGTAGCAACAGACAAGATAGGATTTAACAAAAGATTATGACCTGAATCATTATATAGTTTTTGGTTTTTTTTTTTTGTTTTTTTTTTTAGTCTCTAGTGTATTAGAACAGCTAGAAGGAAATAACTGAAATTGTGGAACTGTATCCCATAACATACTTTGAAATCTGCTCCATAGCTACTCGTAAAACCTTATTTTGAAAGTTATCACATTTCTGTAGTATGTTATATTTCACAATAAAAAAAAAGTTAAGAAGAGGGGATGTATAACAATGTATCTTGTGCTGGACAATGTCCGTGATTAACTGTACAAATATTAAAAAGTTCTTTCATGAACTAGAACAAATGTATGGCACCATTACAAGGAGTTAATAATACAGTTAATAACAGAGGGGTACATGGGGGAAAATGCACCTATTACAAACTATGGACTATAGTTAACAGTAACATTTTAATACTCTTTCATCAACAGTAACAAATGTACCACACCAATACCATGGCTCAATAATAGAGAGGGATAAGGGCATTGTATGGGAGGATTTGGTTTTCCT
This sequence comes from Choloepus didactylus, assembly GCF_015220235.1. Classification (NCBI taxonomy): domain Eukaryota; kingdom Metazoa; phylum Chordata; class Mammalia; order Pilosa; family Megalonychidae; genus Choloepus; species Choloepus didactylus. The sequence goes on from NC_051308.1 coordinate 241,567,568, forward strand.
TTTTTATTATTATTTCTTTTAGGGAGTAATGAAAATGTTCTAAAATTGATCATGGAGTATATACACAATTACATAATGATAATATGAGCCAGTGATTGTACACTTCAGGTACTTTGTATGTTGTGTGAATAGATCTCAATAAAACTGCATTTTTTAAAAAAAGGGCAGCTAACAACCCCATCACCAGTTTAGTGAATTTTACCCTACTAAAAGAAAAAAAGTACAGCTATCAAATCCCTATAACAGACCTTTAACTCAAAGATTATAAATGGAACCTGGTTGAGATAATGTATATTTAAGAAACCAAAGTGGAGAGAATCCAAACACTTCTAAAAACAGTATTCATTGGAAAAATAATCAGTCACAGGTAGGCTGATGGGAAGGTTCTTCTCTCCCCATATGGCTGACAACAAACAAAATGCTAGTCAGATCTGCTGTCACATCACGCAGAGCAGATTTTCAAGCAACACTGCTTGCCTCCTTTCAGAAAACAATGTACTGGGAGCCTAGGTTTTACAATAAAAGATTCAAAACAATTTGCAGTGCTCACTTGAAATACACATGAGTATTCAAAATGCCTGGTCTATAATTCTTATCTGGCAAATGATTTTATCATAAACTGGGATCAGAGTGAATTCATTTTCTTTACAGGTTTTCTGCTGTTTAATGGACTGTCAGTGTAATTTAGATTTCATCTATTTAAACTCATTCAAGCCTGGCTCCTGATTGTACAGTAAATGGAACATATTTCTATGCAATGAAATTAATGACAGTTAATTGGAATCTGCAGTTCTCGATTTTGTACAAGCAACTGTTCCACAGTTCAAGCATCAAGCCACAAAATTTCCCACACCAATTTTTTTTTCTATACTTTATAGGCATTCACAACATGTTAGCCCTCCCTGTAAAGCTAATGGATACATTCACTTAACATTCCTTCCCTTTCAAATACTTACAACTGACTTTCCAGAAACAGTTATGACTTAAATATAACTAAAGCAGGCAGAATAAAAGCTTAATTATCAGCTGAACAGAGAGATGCTCTATTATTATGGGCAATGGTATTTTTTCAGTTAGCAAAACTAAAAATTAGAATTTTCTGCCTTGCCATACCATTATTTTTACTATTGGATGATTTTCTTATGTATTTCAAGTCAGTCACAATGTCAACACTAGGTGAAATTATTTTAAAGTAGGCTACACTCATATGGATTTAGATACATAAACAAGGCACATGACATGTTAATATATACTGAATTGCTTTTGAAATTGATATTCTGTTTTAACAGAAATTGAACAGCATTTCTGAGTTTTACTTATCAGACAAACAATCCCACAAGTGATTATTTCTTCTTGCAAAACCAGCCTTTCACTTAAGCATCCACACAGCTACGGAAAAGATGCTTGAAGGAGAAAAAGATAGGAACACAAAGAAGAACCTTAAAAGAAACTTCCCAAATAATTACTTTAATAAGCACCCAGAATTTCCTGTCCCAAAACTTTTAACAACCAAGGTCACAGACCAAGAGACTGAAGTCCACACAAATCCTACTGGCAAATAAGAGAACTATAGAAAAAAAACTCAAGATACCGCTTTCATTCCAATTCCCAGCTTAAATACATCTACTCGCTGTGTTTCTCATTTTCCTATAACCACATTCCAATTATGCACCAATCCGTTCCTCTGTTCATGCTGCTACCCTATTTAGAGATAAAAGGCAGAGACATTTTGGAAAGAGCTCAGAGAGAAGGTAAGACATGTAATCCAGAGCTTGTCACCAGGAGAAGCTAAGGGAGAAGCTAAGACAGAAGTCCAGAGACATGTTGGAGATAGCCACTGAAACCAAAAGCTAAACCCAGGAGAGAAGGTTCAGCAGAGCCAGCCATGTGCCTTCCCATGTGAGAAAGGAACCCCAAATGCCATCCACCTTTCCTCAGACAAGGCATCTACCTATTGATGCCTTATTTTGGACATTTTCATGGCCTTAGAACTGTAAATCTGCAACCTAACAAACCCCCATTGTAAAAGCCAATTCTTTTCTAGTATTTTGCATTCTGGCAGCTTTAGCAAACCAGAACATTTGGTAATTAGTTTCTTTTTTAATTGAAGTCAAAGACTGAAGATTTTCACATGACTAAATAAATGAGACCTCAGATTTTTCATTAAAGATCTTTAGCCCACTATAATTTATAAATGTCATTTTTGATAAGTATTTGGGGGAAAAAATTCCACCTACACAGTGATTTCCAATCATCTATCTCTTGAGGAGTCTACATGTAGTAATTTTGCTTTATAACATACATATCATTCTCAGGCTGAAAAGTATTTCATTGGCCAAGGGGATAGAGGGGATCTTGTCTGGTAATTTGCCATCTACCTGTCACATTTATAATCAAAATTAATACAGATTTGAGCAAGGTAGTACTATTTAAAGTATCTAAATGCCTCATTTCCTAAAATGAAAATGAGAGATTCAATTTATTGTTTGGGCCATAGAGGCTCAGGATGCTTCTATACAAAACTGTACTCAACACACTCCAATAAATGAGTGTAGCTGCTCCAGGCCAATATAACACTTAATGAGAGTTTTGCTTCAGCATGCTCCTTTTGTAATTTGTACCTTGGAAAAAGCATGTTTTAAATATCTACTTAGACAAAATGAATCAGAACTCTGGGAAAAAAAACTAAGACTTCTCTGTTTTAAACAAAGTGGTAATAGGCAAGTGTCGTCAAGATTCCATTAAAGATAAAAAGTGAAAAGAAAACATTCTACAAGGAACAGAATCATACACTCATAAAACATTCAGACTTATTGGGCACCACCTATGTGTGAGCTAAAACTGGAGATACTGAGATGAATAAAAACATCCTTCCCTTGACGAGTTCACAATCTAACAAGAGCTAGAAATGGAAATAAATAACTGTATGTCTTCAAATCATTTTAATTGTACTTGATCTTCAGTCTCTGCAACAGAGACTTCCAACTAAGTTAGATATCCATTCTCCCCATCTTCCTTAAAAGCAGAACATCTGATATTTAGCTGGGCACATGGCCCCTCAAAATAAAGACAACATTTCCCAAGCTCCTTTGCAGCTGGTTTGGCCACGTAACTAAATTCTGGCCTTGGGATTATAAGCAGACATAGCATTTCAACTTCTGAAACCTGAATCCTTAAAAGGGGAGGCCCTGCCCTGGTTATCCTTCTGCTAGTCTGAAGGCAAATGTATGGCTAGAGGTGGAGCACCAAACGGACCATCAATGGAAATGGAGGCCACACACAATGGAATAACAAACGTGCTACTGTAACTAAAGAGCCAGGCCAAGAATTCACTCTCCTGAGTCACAATTCAGCATTTTTGGCCACTATACTCAAATTTATCTTTAAATTATTTTAAAATGGGGACAAATACTAAAATTACATTCATGAACAGGGTGACATTAAGAACACTCATTTGGGGAAAACACTTTAATTTTTAAAAATAAGGAAATCTAGTAACAGATGACCCCAGTAAGTAAATTTAACAAAAAAGAAAAACAGAACTCTTGATTGAGAATGACTAAAACAGGTTGATGAGACAGGATAAACTATTCCTTCAGTAGGATTAAGAATCAACCTCTAGAGGCACATTTTGTGTAGGGTACAGGTTGCTGGTGTCTTCCAGAACCACTAAGATTCCCCCTTTTTTCTACACTTCAGTGAAGTTCGATTTCAGGACTTGAGAGGGAATGCGTGGCTGCCTGTCCCAGAAAAATATAGGGACCACCGATAATCAAATTTTCTGGAACATTATCATTCATAAACGTTAAAGTTGACCCAGAATTCATACTGTACTAAGTTTTCTGAATAAACTCCATATTCTATTTCGTAATGGAAAGAAGACAACCTCTGTTACAGCTTCTTCATCTCTTCCTTTCATGCCGTTAATGTGGGATTGAAAAGAAGCCAACAAATGTGTCCAATCCATTAAGGAGATGAATATTTACCATTCAAAGATGAAGTAAACTCTCATGCTCTACCTAGACAATGCCTCTCCAATTTCAAAGTCATAAATTCAGTCGCTTGCAGATGCCAAAATCATGTGGTGCACAAAGGGCTAGTTAGAAATAATTGCAAAGGAAATACATTTTAGAGATCTTTAAAAGTCCAGATACTCAGCAATTTTCCTCCTAAAGAAAGTGAGTAGATACGAATTCATAAAAGATCATCACTGTTGTTTATAATTGAGAATATATGGCAATAACCTCAAGTCCAACAACATAGTATTAGTTAAAATATGGCTTATATCTATCTATTAATGTGAGAGTGCCTAATGTTCCTGTACCACAGATGTCCTTAGCAATCTAGTAAAGCCTGCATACTCATTACCCAAAAAAGAGAAGAGAAAAAAAAATTATTTTTCAAATGCATAAAATAAAACACACAAGATTACATAGAAAATAAAATGCACTGAAATAGCTATAACAATATAAGAAAAAACAAATCTGTAATATATGTACTCCTTTACTGATTCATTAAATAACAAGATCTACTAGAGATTATTCCCTTAATATCCTCTGTAATTTCCAAGTAGATGACTATAAACATTATTTGAGATGTTTTTCTCCATGTGATGTGATATGAGAGTATCTGTGATTTATTCTGCTGACAGTCACAGGTACTGCTAACAGCACTGTGGTTTACCGTCCACTTCATAATTGAAGAAAATGCTAAACATTGTTTGAAATATAAGTTAGTGAAAATAAAGACGTAATTTTTTTTTCCACACACAAATACAGTCTCCTGAATTCCATTCATAGATCCTTTAATTAACCCCGGATCCCAGGTGAAGAACCCCAGCATTAATGGCATACTAAGCAACAATAATGGTGCAGATTTACAATCTCTGGCATGGGAAAAGATTCAGGGTATGTTAAATTAAAAAGCAGATTACATTTATTGTGAGTGTAATTAACAACACTGAAATATATATGTGAATGTGGCTAAAAGGGGAAATTTTAGGTTGTATATGTTTCTAGAATAAGAATTTAAAAATAAAACACAGGACTGTATAACACAGTGAACTCTTATCGTTCTTTCATGAACTATAACAAATGTACAACATTAATATAAGGGTTAATAACAGGAAGGTATACAGGAAAAATACACCTAATGTGACTATAGTTCATTATGATTTTAATATTCTTTCATTAATTGAAACAAAGGTACCACACTAATGCAAAGTCTTAACAATAGAGCGGTATATGGGAACAATATTTTTAAAATGATTTTTCTGTAAACCTACAACTTCTCTAATTAAAAAAAAATTTTTTAAGCAAATTAAAAAACTGAGTAACATAACACCATGTATGTTTACTAAGGAAAGTGAATATGCAACAAAACGTTAACAGTTTAGTGGGTTTAGCTTTTAACTTGTGTTTATCTCAATTTTATTATAAATGGACCCATACGACAAAGGCAAAAAGCAATTGGTGAATTCCACGGGAAAGAACATAAAAATGGAACACAAGTTAATCATTCTAGAAGTTGAGTTACAGGCACAAAACCGGGACTTGGAAATTCATATTTAGATGCATCAATGGTACAGCACTCAGAATCCTAACAGCTGGGAAATAACAGAAGTAAAACCTAGGACAAAACTAATGATCTCTCCAAACAACCAGCCTCCACCAATCATGACCTGAATGCCAAATGCAATTTTTAAAAAGACTGCACTCCAGGAAGACAAAGATCTATTTTTTGGATAGTTACTGCAGACTTTAAAGTCATTCTAGTTTATGACCCTGAAGCATAGTCCAGAGTTTTTCTCCCTCAAAATGTCTTTCAGGCAGTACAGAGAGCAAACTGGAAATTAGGTCTTCATTGTCTAGCTTAAAATGTAAGGTATAAAATTCACTGTAAGGAAGAGGCATTATCTCCCCAGGTCTGAGTGACATTAAGAGTAATTCTCAAATAGAAACTTCAAAATCTTAGGTATTTTTTTGTACTGTGAAATAATGGTAATTAAACCACTTTTCAAACTGTTCCTGACAATGTAAAAACACAATATACCAAGTGAAACCTTTTGTAACATTTCCCTTCCCACTTCTAAAGAGAAAAAAAAGAAAATTATACAAGGTATTAACAATCCCTCAATCAATTTGGTAATTGTACAATACCTCTTTTACAATACCAGTAAAACGGAATTTTCAAGACAAGCAGAATCAGAAAACTAAATACCATCGAACAATGATAGCCTATCTTAGGACCAACAGTTATACATAGTCTTAATAATAGAGCACATATTAAATGTTAATGTAAAAACTGAGACCAATGAAAAGAAACATCTTGAAATAATATTAAAAATCTGTATTATGAACTCACACCCTTTTCCTCTTTCTAAAAAGGTGTTATAATAATTAAAAAAAATTTTTTAACTCTCCCCATCTCTATTGATCATTCCAAAATGAGACACTAACACTCCATCTGTCAACCATCAACATATCTGCCCAGCAGCACACAAAGAAAGCCAGAACAATGCCTGCAGCCCTCAAAAGGAATATACAACAACTAGATCTCTGCCTTTTATAGTTCAGTTTACAAATTTTACGTATTACACTAACTGACCATATTGGACATTACTGAAAAGACACTCCTTGCAAAGGCAATTGACTGTAATGTTCAAAAACTCAGAATGACTAATGAGGTCTGAATTAGAGACATACGTAAGAAAATAAATTTGGGAATATAATTACTGAATTAAATGTGGAATATATTTCATATATATGTCTGGGCACATTTTTAATGGTGAGGATAATGAAAAAGTTTTAAAGTTGCAGGATATTTAATGCATACATAATGATAAGTAGCCATTGGGTACAACTTCAATACACTTGGAAAAAGAAGTTTATCTGTTTCTAGACATTTTAAACATTAACATAAAAGAACCAGGTAACCTACTTACCTTTCCCATCTATTTTATAGTACTTAAAACATCCACTGTGAATTTTATACTAACACAAAGATATGAAGGAGTAGAAAGAAACATTTATTTTCACATTTTCTAATATTTAGGGTATTCAGTTTTCTCCAAAGCAAAATTCATTTATACAATCACCTATGCTGCAGTATTTAAATATTTTTAAAAAATGAAATCACTCTTTTCCACATATATTTTTAAGTAACTCAACAAACATTATACACAGCTCCATCTTTAAATTCCCAGACAATATTTTTAATTTTGGCAAGTCTGTTTTTCTCAGCTGCTGAAACTGTCAGAATAAATAGAAGGCAGTATCTGGAAAGACAAACACAGGGTCAATGTCAAATACAAGCCAATCTCTCTCAAGAGGAGAGCCAAATTCCTGCATTTCAATTCAAATGTTACCCAACTCAAATACCACCCTGCCACTTCAAATGAAAATTGTTTCCCTTTAAAAGGAGCTTTTTACAAAACTGATAGAGTATAACAGATTAAACAACTCTTTCAGCAATCTTCTCAGCTGCTACAAAGCAAGGCATCAAAGTATAATTATAATAAAAGGAACATTTAACAATTAATTGAGCCAGCAAAAGCGAAACCTCCAGAGCTTAGGAGTTCAAACGCCTGCTCACTAAGCAAAAGGGCAGAGGATTTTAACACAGCTGCAGGAAATCTCAGTCCAATTAAACTCTAGGTAAATACAAATCTTGTTTCACTGTGATTGGGACTTTATTTGTCACAGTCCACTGGATTGATTTCAGTATCCAGCTTGGAGAGTCAAACAAAAGAAACCCCTGCTCCTCCTTTGTCTCTCTCCATGCTATGGTATTAATCCAGAACACCTCAAGGTTCTGAGGATCCGTGTTGAATACAGAAGCCTCCCCCTAGGCTGTCGCCTTTCTTTTACAACCAACCAACAGACACGACTCACACAAAGTATCACACAGTCACAAGGCAATAACTGCCTCTAACATATTCGTAGTTAGTGCCAGTTTATAATGATGACAGCTTAACTAAGTCACTTTCTTTCCACATCCAGTCTGTTGAGATTCTATGCAAGGAATATGTACACTTTTTCAAAAACAAAACAGAAATAAATAGGGTTTCAAAGGGGCATCATTTAGAATGGCAACTGCTTCACAGGGACACCTTTCAGACTGGCTAGCTTTTTAAAGAAGAATTTATACTGGTTTAACCAGGGTGTGTGTGAGGTGGGGTAGGGGAGGGAATACTAACTAATTTATAAGGCATCATTCTATGCCTGGTGGAGCTCATAAGGGAGGTAGAAATAGTTACAACTTAATACCTAAATGCTTTCAACCCTACAAACATGTAAAAATTGTTTAAAAATTTAACCGGGTCACTCAACCAAATTATAATTTAAAATACAGCATAAAATGCTAGGTAATGAAAGAATTTTAAGGACTAAATGACAGGCTGAACCAGAGGTTAAGGAAGGCTTCATAAAGGAAAAAATCCAAGTGGGATCTTTAAGAATGGCGATCATTCAAACAGGCATAAAGGCAGGATAGAGCATTTCAGACACAGGGAGCAGGGGCTGGCAAACTATGGCCTGCAGGTCAAATCTGGGTCAAATCTGACTGGCTGATTATTTTTTTAAGGCTCACCAGAAAAGAATAGTTTTAATCTTTTTTAATGGTTGAAACAAAAATAGAAAGAAGAAGATACTTCTTGATACATTAATTGCTGTTTTCATGCTACCATGGCAAAGTTGAGTAGCTCAACAGACGATGCATGGCCAGCAAAGAAGAAAAGATGTACAGTCTGGCCATTTACAGAAAAAGTTTGCTAAAAGTTTGCTCTAGAGGAGCTCACTAAACAATAAGTAAAGCAACTCAACTGATGATGTAAAAGGGTTTTATTTGATAATAGCACATGCAGTGGGGATTCACTATCATTGCTAGTTCTCTCTGCAATGCTCACCATCTGTTTATAAATGCTCAAGAATTTTTCCAGAGGTTGGTAACAAGCATACTGGTCTGAAGCACACAAAATAAGCCTTGTACTCCATCCCTTCATGAGAATAGTAGCCTCAAACAGCACATCTGCAAGTCCCTTTTCAAGTACTTCATTTGGGCAGAAAACTCACCTCATTTTATTGATCCAGACAAGGAATGGAAATACCCCTATACTTGAGGTCAAGAAAACGCTTTCAATTGACCAAAACATTCTTACAATTAGACCTAGACTCAGAATCACAGGACTCCAAGGAGCCCTACTGATCACTGGGAAGAGAAGATGAAATCTTTCTGCCATCCTAATTTAGATAGTGTCTTATATTCTCACCTGTCTGGACTACTACTTCTACCTTTTCTTGTGTAAAGAACCACGTTCCTTGATAGAGAGGACAAGGCAAAATAAAAGTGGAACAGGTGTGTTTTCTCTTTGCTCTCTGTGGACGGGGCCTTAATAGGCAAGGTATATGCCATCAATAAAAATACCAGGCTTCCAAGTCTTTATAAACTAAACTTGCTAACCACTACCACCAAAAGGAAAGCTCTCTTATCGACGCAAACCAAAACCATAATGACAGGCAGTTCCTGAGAAGCAACACTCAGACAGACTGAGTAAAACACATGATACCAGAAATGCACCATGACCCCAAACCAGGATGAAGCCCTGAAGAAGCCAAAGCCTATACTCAACAAGAACCACATTAAGGTAATGTCTGCTCTCAAAAAAACCCTACTCATGAATTTCACATTACTGGGATCTTTTTACTAGGGTATCTTTTGTGTATTTGAGAAGACAAAACAGCTTCCTAAGAAAAGTTTTGCTGCAGCCTACTTCTGTGTCACAGAATAATTTTATGAGATGTGACCACAAGACAGACAAGGCCATGTGAGATACCATTTCACTAACCATTTTAAGTATCTATAAAGATTATACAGTCCTAAGAATACGAATGAATGCAAGATTCCAACAGGTTCAAAAATCTTTGTCTTTGGAGAGGAAACACACTTACATATCTTAGGATTCTATCATGTTCAATAATCTTTTCAGTCAAATGTGAAATGTTAAAAAACAAACAAACAAAAAAACCAGGCAAACTATGAGAGTTACATAATGTAAAGTCAGAGGTCAAAAAATAGGGGGTTTTGAAGGTAGAGACATTGTCTATAAATATCTTCCTATACTAGATACATTATCTTTTTAAACCTAGGAGGATTAAGAATTAAGCAACCTTGATTAACTGGGATGGTAATTATCTTCCTTAAATTAACATGCATCTTTTACTCTTGAGAAGATTTACAATGAAGTTTAGCAAGATTTAAGAGAATCAAAAGTATCGGGAGGGGATCTAAGATGGCGGCATAGAGAGGAACAGAAGCTAGTTAGTCCCCCCAGAACAACAAATAAGCAACCAGGAACAACTAGTAAATTATATGGAATAACTGCAGGGGGAAAAACGTGACCATCCACTCATCATACACCAACCTGAATTGGGAGGAATGCCAGAGATCACAGCATAAAATCTGCTAGTAAAAACTGTGGATCCAAGCAGGGAGCCCCCTCCACCCACAGCCCGAGCTGCAAAGGCTCATGGTGCTAGAGAGAGGCTCTCTCTCAGCAAGTAAATACAGCTCAACTGAGCTTCAACTGGAGTTTTAACTAACAAGTGTGGACTGCTTGCTACGAATCCCCAACAAGCAGACAGAGGCTTAGGGTGACAAATGACCTTGGAGAGCCAGAGGGTGGCTGCAGACTGGCCCTGAGGGGGGCTTTCTGTCCCTGTTTCAGCTCAGTGGAGAGTCGCAGCCACTGTCAGCTCCCAGCACTCTGACCCAGACAAGTGTGGCGACAGCACAAGCAGAGACTATTCAAATGCTAATGACCTCTCCCTAGGGGAGTTATCTTCCCTAAGAGGAAAGGGGTAGGGTCCAGCTCTACTACTCGCCTTCCATTCAGAACCAGACCCCAGACCCTGGGGGAAAACAGCCAGAAGTCCTACCTCCTTACACCAGTTTAGAGTTATAGGCTGACGAGCACCACCTGCTGGGCAGAAAAACACAGTGACCAGAGGCATCAGAGGGTGTACCAATTTTCTAAGACAAACCCTCAGGGAAACCGGATACTGAATATTTCTTCCTTCTGGGACCTGAGCCTATTCTGGTCTGGGAAAACCTGATTGGGGTAACCAAGGAAACCATGCCTAGACAACAGAAAACCACAACCTACACTAAGAAAAATGAAGTTATAGCCCAAAGGAAAAAAATTACACTTCAACAGAGATACAGGAAGTGAAACAACTAATAATGTCAATTCAAAAAGTTTAGGGAAGATATGGCAAAAGATATGAACCATATAATGAAAATACTGGGAGTACATAAGGTAGAAATTGAAAGTTTGATAAACCAACTGGCAGAATCTATGGAAATGAAAGGCACAATACAAGAGACAAAAGACACAATGGAAACATACAACAGCAGATCTCAAGAGGCAGAAAAAAACACTCTGGGAACTGGAGAAAAAGGCACCTGAAAGCCTACACACAAAAGGATAGAGAAAAGAATGGAAAAATATGATCAACATCTCCAGGAACTTATGAACAAAATGAAAAGCAAGAATGTACATGTCATGGGTGTCCCATAAGGAGAAGAGAAGGGAAAAGGGGCAGAAGCAATAATAGAGGAAATAATCAATGAAATTTTTCCATCTCTTATGAAAGACATAAAATTATGGATCCAAGAAGTGCAGCATACTCAAAACAGAATAGATCTGAATAAGCCTACGCCAAGACACTTAATAAACAGGGATTATCAAATGTCAAAGATAAAGAGAAAATCCTGAAAGCAGCAAGAGAAAAGCGATTCATCACTTACAAAGGAAGCTTGATAAGAAGACTATGTGCAGATTTCACAATAGAAACCATGGAGGCAAGAAGGAAGTGGGTTGTTATATTTAAGATACTGAAAGAGAAAAACCACCAACCAAGAATCCTATATCTGGCAAAACTATCCTCCAAATATGAGGGAGAGCTGAAAATATTCTCTGACAGACAGTGAGATAGTTTGTGAACAAGATACCTGCTCAACAGGAAACACTAAGGGAAGCACTGGAGACAAAAAGGAAAAGTCAGGAGTTAGAGGTTTAGAAAACAATTTTGGGAGAAAGTAGCACAGCAATGTAAGTACACTGAACAAAGATTACTGTGAGTATGGTTGAAAAGAGGAAGGCTGAGACCATGTGGGACACCAGAACAGAAGACGAAGGATAAAGACCGGGACCATGTAACTCAGAGAAACCTAGGGTGCTCAATGACTGTAATAAAAGGTACAAATATATTTTTACATGAGGGAGAACAGATGAATGTCAACATTGCAAGGTGTTAAAAACAGCGTGGGATTGGGGGGAAAATACAATCAATGCAAACTAGAGCGTATAATTATGGAAACATTATATCATGCTTCCTTTAATATAACAAAGGCAATATACCAAAGCTAAATGTATGACAGGGGTGGGGGGTGGGGAACAGGGGAAGGGTATGGGACTCCTGACATTGGTGATGTTGTCTGACTCTTTACTCTACTTTAGGTTAATGCTATCTTTCCTTTTGTTGCTTTCTAGCTGTCAAGATTTGTTTTGTTTTTTTTTTCTCTCTCTCTCTCTTTTCTTTTTCTTTTGTCTATCTGCCTTCTTTGACTCTTCTTCCTTCTTTGTGGAAGAAATGGAGATGTCCTTATATAGATAGTGGCAATGGTGCTGAACACATTAATACTTGACTATACAGAGAACCAATGATCATTTTCTTAGGACAGAATGTATGGTGTGTGAACAAAACCAGCTTAAAAGAAATGGGTTGATGAAGAAAACTTGAGGGCACTATATTGAGTGAAATAAGACAGACACATAAAGGCAAATATTGTAGGGTCTCACTGATATGAACTAATTATAATATGTAAACTCACAGACATGAAATATAAGTTACCAGAATATAGAATGAGGCTAAAGAATGGGGAGTGGTTGCTTATTATGAGCAGAATGTTCAAGTAGGGTGAACTTAAAACATTTGGAAATGGACAGGGGTGATGGTATCATGTTGTGAGAATAACTAACAGTGCTGAAAGGTGTGTGAAGATGGTGGAAAGGGTAAGCTCAGTCACATATGCCACCAGAAGGAAAGCTGGAGGTTAAAAGATGGGAATGTATAAAACAGTGAATCTTGTGGTAGACAATGTCTGTGATACAAATATTAGAAATCTCTCTCAAAAACTAGAACAAATGTATGACACTATAACTAGAAGTTAATAATAGAGAGGTATATAGGAAAAAAATATATACCTATTGAAAACCATGTACTACAGTTAGTAGTATTTTAACATTCTTTCACCAACAGTAACAAATGTATTATACCAAAACTATGAATCAATAATGGAGGGTGGTGTGGTTAGGGAGGATTTGACTTTCCTTAGTTTTTATTTCTTTTCTAGAGTAATGCAAATGTTCCAAAAATTGAAAAAAAAATGGTGTTGATGGATGCACAGCTGTATGATGGTACCATGGGCAACTGATTGTATACTTTGGATCTCTGGATAGCTGTACAGTATGTGAACAATATATATATATTCTTAAGAAAAGAAATGAAAAATATACTCAGAAAGAAAAAAAACGTATCAAAAGTATCCTACTAACATTTCGGGGAAGAAATCAGGATACATTTGATATTTTAATTTTTGTTATAGTTAAAAATTTTTGGACTGTTAGAACAATAACCTTGTTAATAGGAATACTTACCTAGCACTTTACTATATACCTTGCCCTTTCTAAACTGTGCATACTTGTGTTTAAGTGAATACTCACTAGACTCCATCACAGCCTGCAGGATAGGTAGTGGTAATCTTAGCCCTGTAGTGGAGAAATCAGGATTTAAGGGATGATCATGATTGCAGAATCATTATATAGATATTCCTGTTTACTTTCTGGAATATTAGAGCAGACAGAGGGAAATACTTGAAATCTCTGAATTGTAATCCAGCTGCCTTGATCTCTGATAATGACTGCATCATCCTTTTCTTGTGCCCTTGTGATTGTAAAACCTTGTGACTAACCTTCACTTGTACCCACTTACCAGTTTTTTGACTTTAGAGTCTCATGATCACTAAAGTCAGCCCTTAATGTTTTAATGTCAGACCAGAACTAAACCACACCAAATCCAAAGTTATCTTGATAACTGAAGCTGGATCTAATCAAAATGGGCTCGCCTGACTTGTAGTTGCTTAGACCTCAACCTTTAAGTCACCTATACCTCATTATAATACTAAAAATCATGCCCATCATCATATTAAGGCCACCATTTTCTTACATACATGCTGTGACTAAGCATGTAACCAATATGTGCATGCTCAATAATTAGATTACCTCTAATTACATAATCTGGAGCCACTGTGCTCATTACACTAAAAGTTGAACATCTTTTGATACTTTAAAACTATGAGAATTACTGCACTTTGGGGAGACAAATTTTGGGGCCACCTGTTCTCCTGCTTCAGGCCAGGAATAAACTTTTTCTTTGAAACTGCAGTGTCTCAGGAATTGGTTGAGCGCCATCAGGCAAAGACTCCACCACCCTGGTCGGGTAATAGCACTACTGTGCTGATGAAGAAATCAGGGAACATAAGTCGTCCCTGCCCCGAGTAACTCCAAAAGCAGTGGTAGAACTAGATTACGCTATATTGCCACTCATTGTTTACCTGAGTCAAATTGGTGGTTAAAATAAAAACTAAAGTAAGTTTACGCAAAGCACTAAAATATCTAAGAGAATTCTTTTTAGGTTTACTTCATTTATAGGTTTAAATTACTCAATTTATAAAGAATTAAATTCTTGGGAAAGTTTTGCATTAATAGACTCCTTAAAAATAAAAACCAAATATTAAATTTAAAAAAAAAAGCAAGTTTAATAATACTGTGTTATGGTAGAACAATATTGTAAGCACACTGAAAAAAGATAACTGAATATGGTTGAAAGAGGAAGGTTAGGGATCTGTATGACACCAGAAGGAAAGATAGAAGATAAAGACTGGGACTGCATAACCTAGGGAAACCTAGAGTGGTCAGTGAGTGTGATTAAATGTAAAAATACAACAATGTTTTTGCAAGAGGGAGCAGCAAGAAGGAAAGAAGTTATGAGGTATGCAATGAAGTGAATGGATCGTGAGGAGAGTAGGGTGAGTGAAATAAACCAGAAATGAAAAAAGAAACATTATAATGCCTCACTAATATACACTAACAACAATGTGTGAACTCTTGAGTACTGAATCTGGCAGCATGGGTTATAAGGGAAAGGCTTATGTAAAGGTTCCTAGATTGTAAGCTCTTACAGCAGTCACAGTTAATCACGAGATCTATTATTTCTATATTTTGAAATTCTGAGCTGTTTGTGTGTGACGTGATTGGCACTTGGAGCTTCAGGTAACTGAGTGGCACTCAGAACCAGAGTTTGGCAGCGGTGTTGGCACTGCCCCATGAATCAGCTACTAAAGAGGCTGAAAAGGAGATGAGACTTCAACTGGAGATATAAACGAAACGGACTTGGTTGACTAAAGGGTAGAATAGAAATTAACCATGTATTAAAACTTTGGCTTCTGTGTGGGACCAAAGAGATGGTTATATGATGCAAAATCTATATTTTCTGTAGCACACTATACAAATTAACTTGTATGGTCAGTTTACTCAAATGCCATAATTACATGGAACCTTGACTAGGGAGTAAGACCTTGTTGTTTGTACAGGTTAGCATGAAGTCCCAACACAACTCAGAGTAATTTGACCAGAGAATAAAAAGTATTTGCAAAGCCCCTTGAGGGACTATGGAAAAACGTGGAAACATTAAACTTTCCCAGCTGGGGAATTCGTGATCTTCTTGCAAGCACTGGGGACCACCAGCGTAGAAGCCAAGCCCTTAAACTTATAAAGCTTGTTACTGCAAATGAGAGGCTAAGCCCACCCATAATTGTGCCTCTAAGAGTCACCCCCAGATGGCCTCTTTTGTTGCTTGGATGTGGCCCCTCCCTAAGCCAATTTGGCAGGTAAACTCACTGCCCTCCCCGCTATGTGGGACATGATTCCCAGGGGTATAAATCTCCTCGGCAATGTGGAATGTAACTCCCAGGGATGTGCCTGGACCCTGCATCTTGTGATTGAGAGAATCTTCTGGACCAAAAGGGGAAAGATAATTGAAACAAAATAAACTTCCAGTGGCCGAGAGATTTCAAATGGAGTTGAGAGGTCATTCTGGAGGTAACTCTTATGTGTTATATAGATATCCCTTTTTAGTTTTTAGGTTTTTAGAACAGTTAAATGGAAATAACTGAAATGTTGAACTGCAATCCAGTATCCTTGACTCTTGAAGGTGATGATGATTGCGAAAACCTTATGGCTCACACTCCCTTTGCCCAGTGTATGGACAAATGAGTAAGAAAACGGGGACAAAACATAAATGAGTAATATGGAGGAGGGGGTATGGGATGTTTAGGGTATTCTGTTTACTTTTTTTTTTTTTTTTTTTTTTTTTTTTTTTTTTTTTTTTTTTTTTTGTGTTCTTAACTACTTGAGTTTATTACCTTTCAAAAGTACAGTAAACAAGTTTCCAGATAATGTTATAGGAGAAAATCAGAAAAAGGTTTTAATCAACAGCTTCTATTTCTAGTGCATTATGGGACTAATACGTCCACTTTTAATAGGGGCCTTTTTATACTCCTACCCCTCTTCTTTCCCAGTAGCAGAAGCTTTGGAAAAGTTTGTGACTGTGGGATCCATGGATGGGCTCTCACGGCTTACATGATTCTCATTTGTGACGATTCATGTTTGTAGGCCTATTTCTCTGGGAAGAGAGGCTGTGTTGTCTTTCATCAAATTCACAAAGGTAACCTTTACCCAAAAAAGATTTCCACTCTAGACAGAATAGCAGCTATCATTTATTAAGCTCTTATGTTTGCCAGGCTGTGTTTTAATTGTTTTATAGGTGTTACCATACTGAGTCTTTGCAACAACTGTATGAAGGCAGGAATTATTAATCCCCATTTTACAGACAAGAAAAGTGAGGTAAAGAAATGGGCTTACAGTTACTTAGCCAGCAAGTGACAGAGCTGAAGTATATCCAGACGATATGGTACCTTAAAGCTTCTAACCAATAAACTAATTGTGGGGGGCAGCATATTGATATCCTCAGGACTATTTTCTTTAGCCAGATCAGTGTTAAAATTTTTTTTTAATGCTTTTAGAAAAGGCATTTAGGTATAGCATAATTCCCATTGTTATACAACTTACTTAAACATTTACTATCACTTGCCTGACCCCTGAAAGAATTTGAATTTCGGAACCTGACCAAGTCTTTGTATGTGTGTCTACTTTTTTAGATAGGATACTCAGAAAACACTTGTAACAGGGTAAGAAAATTAGACACAGATAAGCAAAAGAAAAAAAAAAAAAGAAGTTAGCCTTTTAATCAAGGGCCAAACTACCTGTTCTGGCATGGAAGATTTCTATTACAGAGAACCTCAGTCTCACTTTTAAAAAATATTTTCCTCTTCAGCCTTTGAAATTTCCCAGGTTAAGTATTTCTTCTCCAGGAAGAGGGTTACAGTTCTCACTCATAAACATTATCCTTTCAGTCACTAGGGTATTTAAGCCCAAGTGAATAAAAGACTAGTAATGGTTTCAACAAGCGTCATGAGAAATCACAAAGGAAATCTGTCAGTATTTTTCAATAAAAACTGGAAACGTGTTAAATGTAGCTTTCCTTTGGAGTGCTTCTTGACTAACAGACTTTTGCTTTATTCAATTTGCCAGGCACTGTTCAAGTTGTTAAGTAAGAGCTGATAAATCTGTTGCCCCAAAATAATAGTCACAGGAACATGTTAACTACTTGAAAGAACAATTCCACTGGTAAATTACAAAATTTAATTGTAAGGATCAAGCAGTGTTAACTGGTCAAACCAGTATACATTAGTAACTATAAAGTGTGCGGATGCTGATTTTTAAATAAAGGTGACAAATACCAATCAAATTCCCATAACACTGTTCAGGATCTAAACAAATGCGATTTGGATGTGGTTTAATACATAAAGCTAAAGAGAATGACAGTGCAATCATCAATAATTAAACCAAAGGCATAATTTTCCAAATCACTTTTAGTTAAACAATAAATCCTAGCTTAAAAGAAA
The DNA here is from genome assembly GCF_015220235.1 of Choloepus didactylus. Classification (NCBI taxonomy): domain Eukaryota; kingdom Metazoa; phylum Chordata; class Mammalia; order Pilosa; family Megalonychidae; genus Choloepus; species Choloepus didactylus. The sequence goes on from NC_051308.1 coordinate 241,585,712, forward strand.
AATCTAAAGCTATATAAAGTTCAAAGCAAACTATTTTTCTACCTGAGATAAAAGTAAGTTTCTTTTTTCCTACCTAAACATAATTCTTGGCATTGAGGTAAATCTGAATTCACTTCATAAACTTTGTCAAACTTTTCCAGAAAATTTTTAAGCCCTGCTCAAGAGAGAAACTCTCACGTGACATATATATATATATTTACATATTTTTTCTTCAAAGACTAATGACAAATCTATGAGGCTGTAGAACCTGTAATGGGAACATGATACTACTACTAATATGAAAATAAAAAGTTATTCATTTATACAAAGTATTTCTGAATGCAATATGAAATGGGATCAAAAAATCTATGTACATACATTAATCACTAAGAGTTCAGAAATTAAGCTGACTTTAAGAAAACTCATTCTTTTCCTCATTTTGGAGCAGAGGTTGCAAAATTGTGATGTACAACAAAATACTGCATATAAAAGCTCCAAAACCAAACATTAGCCTAAATTGGCAAAAACTGCAACTTGAATTAAAAATTAAACCCAATTAAACTTTTCCTGTAACTCCGCAACTTTTGCTTCCAGGCCTGAAGGTTTTTACTGAGGTAACAATCCCTTAGCTCTACCTGCCTCTATCCCCACCCCCCGACCCCGCCAAAAAAAAACCTTCCTTCTTCATGACTGTCTTTGGCAATGCTTTCAAATCTTGAAAGCAAGAGAACCTTCTAAAATAAATGAGGATGAAAAACAACGCTATGTGTACATATGAAAACCAATCTAAGAGGTTGAACAGAGAAAGAAAATACTGTAAGAAAGCAGCACAGTCTACCCTCTAGAGAAAAATAGAAACTAAAAAAGTAAGGGGGGCTGTTCTGGCCCTTCCTCCACATTATCTCCTGATTACAATGGTATGGTGCCAAAATTTCAAATTATGAAAAGGTGTGGCTTTGAAGGAGGAGCTAGGGAAGTGAATAAATGATAAAGAAGTACAGCAGTAGCTTTAGCTGTCAATGAGTTTCTTTGCTCTGGCATTGGCAATATCAATACGATCTTTGTTGGTGTCAGCCTTTTCTGTGATCCGCTGTATTTGTTGATTTTGAGCCTCAATCTCATTGCCCATGTCCAGGGCCATGTTTTTTAGATTTCCCAGGATACTGCCCACCTGAGTCAGGTTCTCCTCCATTTCATCTTCTCTGGCATCATTAGTTATACGTTTAATGTATCCTCCAGAGGTTGCTCCTGTGGCTGCTTGCTGAGGCTGACCGTTTGTCACCCGGCCTGGCTGCTTAGATATTACATTGCTAGATGAGTTGTCTCCACCATCGCCCCATGTTGCCTTATAGGCCTTACCAGACTCAAAGTTCTTTGTCCTATTACATGGGCAGACACAAAGTCCACAGCACTTGTTGAGTTCTGTTAAAGTCTTTTCTGCTTCCCTCATGTCTTTATTTATTTGGTCCATGCCTTCTTCAATGCGGTTTAGTTGTTCCCCTTGTTCATCCAGCATAGTGATAGTTTTGATTCCTGTATCCTGAGACTCAATGGCTAAACCCAGGATTCTCCTTGTACTTTCCAGAGACTCATCAGTAACCTGGTGAGCCCTCAGCTGAATTTCTTCCGGTGACAGATCATCCATGTTGAATCAGAACTCTTGATAGGCAGAGAAACTGAACTGTGGATATTCAAGCGGCTCCGGCCACTCCTCTCCCGGCCACCGCAGCTCTCTGTTTACTTTTATTTCTATTCTTATTTTTTGGAGTAATGTTTAAAAATTGAGCGTGGTGATGAATGCACAATTATATGACAACACTGTAAAACTGTTACATTTTGGATGATTGTATGGTATTTGAATATATTTCAATTAAAAAAATGTTTTAATGTAAATGAGGGGGAAGAGGAGTATGGGATGCTTTGAGTGTTCTCCTTTAGTTTTATTTTTATTCTTATTTTCGTTTTTTTTCTTTCTGGAGTGATGAAAATGCTCAAAAATTGATTGTGGTATTAAATACACAACCATATGACGAAACTGAACAACTGTACACTTTGGATGACTGAATGGTATATTTCAATAAAATTACATTAAAAAATAAAAATGAGAAAAAATTAAAAATTAAAAAAAAAAAGCAAGTTTAAATGTTGGCAATATTTAATTAACAGAATTTATAAGCAGGACCAACCGTAACTTGAAAACCCTTAAAAGTCACTATTAAACTTTGTTCAACTTACAAAAGGGATAGGATTTGTAAACTGGACTTTTAAGGGAGACCAGCATTTTTAAATTTATAACTTTTTACAAATTGAGTATCAACTTCTTAAACCAAAGTAAACTTCTGAATACTCTTTCTGTATATAAATACCAGTCTTGAGGACTCCTTATAAAAAGGTGTATCAATAGCTCTACACATATGGTTACTGCCCAACTCCTAAGAAAAGCAACTCTGAGACAATGCTATCAAGACAGGCCACCTAAGACACACAAGTTTAAAACACTAAGGTCTGTCTTTGCTAACCCTGCCCATGTTTGTAAGTATCTGTGGAATGAATAAGTGTCTATTACTTCCTAGACACTTTTTGGGAGACTTGAAGTACATCAATGAACTTAAAGGAAAAAGGTCCCTGAGCTTCTAAAGCAGATCAGCAGGGAGACCAAAGACAGGGAAATGGGCAGAATATGAGAAGGAGACATTAAATGATTGACGAAAGTGTTGAAACCAGGTGTGAGGACAAGGGGTAAGAATTATGAAAAGGCTGAAGTCAGGGCAATGGGCAGAGACAGCTAGAAGGCTAAGAGGTGTAACAGTGGATTCAAAAAACTGAGATTATTAGTTCATCAGAAAGTTACATTTCTGAATTTGATGAGGTTATCAGTTACTCATAAAAATGCCTTCAAAGAATTAGCATTTAAAATGTTCTTGCCAACTATCAAGAGTGATTTTTAAATGGCCACTTAAAGGACATTTCTGCTTCTTTTAGAACATAGTTTTGGAATACATTTTGGTTGGTTCTTTTTTCCCCCTCTTTTTTAACGCAGTTTTATTCAGATATATTCACCGTACAATCCATCCAAAGTATCCAATCATTGGCTCAAAGTATAACCAGCGCTGTGAATTCATCACCAAAATCAATTTTAGAACATTTTTATTACTCCAAAAACAAACAAAAAAAACCTGAAAACATGATACCCCTTATCCCCTACTATTATTGAGCCCTAGCATTGGTGTGGTATATTTATTACTGTTGAGAAAAGAATATTAAAAAATATTACTCTTAACTGTAAGTGCATAGTTTGCAATAGGTGCATTTTTTTTCCATAAACCACTCTTATCATTTAACTCCTTGGAACAGTGATGTACATTTGTTATAGTTCATGAAAGAACTTTTTAAAATTTGTACTATTAATCACAGTCATGGTCTGTTTCATACCATTTGCCTTCTCTTCTTCTTGAAGTCTGATGAGAAATTAGCACTTAGCCTTATTTGGCTTCTCTTGTATGTGGTGAATTGCTTTTCTTTGGCTATTTTCAGAATTCTCTCTTTCTCTTTGGAATTTGACAATCTGATTAGTATGTGTCTTGAAGTACGTTGGGCTTTTTGGATTTACATATTTATGTCTTTTATAAGGGTAGGGAAATATTCAGCAACTATTTCATCAAATATTCTTCCCGACCCTTTCCCCTTCTCTTCTCCTTCTGGGACACCCATGATGTGTGTTTGTGTGCTTCATTTTGTCAATCATTTCCCTGACACTCTGCTCAAATTTTTCCATTCTTTTCTCCGTCTGTTCTTTTGTCTGTCCAAATTTGGATGCTGTGTCTTCTAGCTCGCTGGTCCTTTCTACGGCTTACAATCTGCTGTTGTGTGTCTCTAGCGTAGTTTTTATTTCATCTGAGTGTCTTTCATTTCCATAAGATGTTATTTGTCTTTGTGGGCTTCCAAATTCTTCCTTATGCTCACCCAGTGTCTTCTTAATATCCTTTTTCTCTCTACCCATCTCCTTGAATTGATTAAGGAGACTTATTTGAACAGCTCTGATTAGTTGCTTCCCCTGACTTTTTAATTTGTTCCTTTGACTGGGCCACATCTTCCCAAGTTTAAGTATGCCTTGTGATTGCTGATATCTGACCATCTGATTATCTTGCTGGGTTTATTCTGAAGCTTGGTTTTTCTTTCATCTATTTTGTTGTCATTTGGGTTTGTATTAAGAATCTTCTTTAACAGTTGAATTGTATTTCTCAGCTGAAACAGGGCCGGGTACCCATGCAGGGGGTGTACACCAGTAGACCAGACCCAATGGTTCCTGAGAGACGGTCTGGAAAGACTCCAGGAAGTACCCCACCCTTTCCCTGCACTTTGCAGCCTGCCCAGCACATGGCACTTTTGACTACCTATTCCCCTCGGCCCTATTAAGAAGGCAGGTGGTCAAGGCTTTTGCCAGCTCCACCTCAGAAGCAATCCAAACAGTGGCACCTGGCGGCGTCTGACCAGGAGGGGCTGAGACTGCAAGGATCTCCTGTTCTCACTTCACCAGCCAATGTCTGGTTCAGTGTTGGGATGTGAACTCCTCTGTACTTGAGGCAGAGGACTCATGCAGCCATCCCAGTCCACAGCCATCCCCCAGATCCTTCTCCAGTCTCTACCTTCCCCCAGAGTTCCAAGCAAGTGAAATTTGTCCTTTTACTCACTGAATCTCTGGGGATATTTTTTCAGGGGATGTCTTACAGGGCCATGTTGGTGACATTCAATCCACGATTTCTTATTTAGGCATTTCTGTTATATCACAACATATATGTTGTTGGGAAAACCTCATGTTCTGCAAAAAATGTTCACTAAAATTAAAGGACTTATGTAAAATTTGGAGTAGACTACTCAAAAGACATAAAATCTAACTCTGTTAGTAGACCCCTATGTCAAAATTTCAATTATACCTCAAGATATAACACAGCTCAGACAGGTACTCCATCATGGCTGAAAGCTGCCTCGGGGGATATTTAAAATGCATAAAAACAACAGATTCTAGCTGAGAGGGGCCAAAACAATATAGCTTAAAGTAGGTTATTGTGTAAGTGGGCACAGCAGGCAGTGCAACTTGCCACAAGTCAGAGAATGTACGGGTCAGGGTATATCTATCTGTGGAGGGCACCGTGGGGTGCAGGTACAGGTGCTCACTTTTCATTTCATTTTAAATAAAGTTGAAAGAGTTTTTGCCTATTCAACAGGCAAATTAAGGGTTTAAATTCTCACCCACTTTTACCTTTCCTGCAAAAATATAATCCTATATTACAGCATATAATAATATAACTCTACTTTATTCATGTTCTCTTGCCTAGTAAAAACAGCATATGAACCAGCGCAAACTGCACATTCTATTTTAATCATTTCTCTGTTTACCCACCACACACAAAGCAAAACATACTATTTATAAAAATTCTTATGTTAATGTTCTCATAGATTCTAGCATTACAGTCGCCTGATAAAATGGTAAATAGAGTCAATATGTGTTGTTTGGCCATCCAGAATGTATTTCCCTTACCTAACAGCTCTCTAATTTTCTTGTAGGGAAGTACCTTAGACCCATGTGCAATTTTAGAGGGGGCAATAAATCCAGGTTTCTGCCCTCTTTTTCCTTGTTCAAGTCACAAACGTACTGTAAATACAAGCTTGACCAACTGAATTTCCTCTTCTGGAAACAACTCGAGCTGAGTGACAGCAAGGAAAGAAAAATGCTGAAGGACACCTATTCCAGTGGTAGCATCCAGATGGAATGGTCAGTACTTCCTGGTGACCAAAAATCAGAGCTGCCCCAAATCCAGGCACATTTCAGAGGCTTTTCTCTAGCTGCCACTCTTTCTCCCCAACTACCATTCAGGGAGTTACCCTACCAACAAATTGTCTTTTTGTGTATATGGCCACTGTTTCCCAACTTGCATTCAAAAAAACTTCGATGCACACAATATGCTCCCTTTTATTATATATTTAACATATTTTACTATGTATTTGTCTTTCAGTTGGTGAATTAAGGGTTCAAATCCAGTTACTGGCAACAGCTTGAATATTCTACTCTACTACAATTGACCTCTTCCCCCCACACACACACCCTAGCGTACTTCCCTGCTAATTACATAACTTTATACATTCATCTTTTTAAACATCATTTTGTAATAGCTCTAGTTAGTAAGAGAGGAACAATTTTCTAAAGTAGGTGAGATATAACTAATTTAGGAGTAAGGGAAAAAAAGGAGAAAAAGAGCAAAGTAATATCAATTTGCATTTTCCAAGAAATGGGTCTATCCCTTCTTTTTCTTTCAACAGTTTCCTTTTACCATGATCTTCAGTATTTTACGCACATGTCCAACTACTCTTGGTCTTCACCAATTCTCAGAAGCTCTTGCCACTTTTACAAACTAGCCATGCAGCTATTTTCCTTATCTGTATATGTGAGAAACAATGGCTAGGTTATGCAGGGATTTTTTTAAGGTCTAGAAACAATATGTGTAAAGCAAGCCCGGTACTGGAAAATAGCAGGTGCTTAAGAAAAAGTGGTTACTTATCACCCACAGTCACAGCTCCCTCACTCTCTCGTGTCTGTCTGCACTAAATTCATGGTTCCGTTTGTAATCAGGCACTTATTTCTTTAGAAGAACTAAATCCTTCCAGGCTGATTTCAGAATTTAGTTCTAAAGCTATCTCTGTTCCTCTTGCACTGTATGTATTGCATTTCACTTCAAAATCTCAAGTCATGAGATATCTGCCTTTTCCCTTTAAAAAAGATAGTTTGATCTGCATAAATTAGAGGCAGGCCTTCCTAACCAGTCTGTTACAAATTGGTGACAGGTGTGCTGAAGTACACTTATCCTCCTTTCAGCCTTCAAGGCAATGACTGATTTTCTATTTGTGCCTTGACTTCAAAAAGACTGCGAAGTAATGATGTAGCTCAGTGACTCTCAAACTTTAATGTAAACTTAAATTATATGGAAGTCTTATGAAAATGCAGATTCTGACTCAGTAGATCTAGAGTGGAACTTGAGATGCTGTATTTCTAAAAAAAACTCTCAAGGGATGTCAATCTGTGGCCAGCAATGGGAGCAGTAAGTGGCTAGAGTACATGCTTCACAATGCTTAATAATCCCTTCATTATGAAATCTAAAAAGCCATGGTTAATTATTTTTCATGTTCCCATCACTTTCATTTTATGTTTAGAATCACTTTATAATTGCAGTTTCGCATTTCTTCCAACCTCACAAAGATAAAGTAAGGTAATAATTTTTAATGTGCTAAAGAATTTTCTTTTACATATGCACAATTTGAATAACTTCGTAGTATACACTAAAAGGCAATTATTTCCTGGGACTTATAAAAAGATTATTTCAAATAAATAAAAAATTCAATAAAAAGAGAGAAAGTAAAAACCTAATTAATCCACAATTAACAGTACACTATAATGTGATTAAAAATAAATAAATTTTCCGATTTTACCTGAAGAGAAATTGTCACTCAGAAAACATCAATTGTTTCAAAGTCACCAATTATGGTGCTTCAGCAGTCACTCAAACACATGTATACCTAGCAAGAAAACTCTTCCCGCCTTACTGTGCTGCCGCCCAAGTAATAGTAAGGTCTACAGATGATTGCGAAAATAAATATACAACTATTAACAGAATGAAGGAAAAAAAAGCACAGTAATCTCAATCAATGCAGAAAAAGTACTTGACAAGATATAGCACCTTTTTCTTGAAAAAAACACTTAGAACACGAGGACCAGAAGGAAACTTTTACAACACAACAAAAGGCATACATAAAAAGCCCACAGCTAACTTCCTACTTACTACCAACAGACTGAAAGCTTTCCCTCTAAAATCACAAAGACGACATAAGATGCCCACTGTCACTGTTATTCAACATTGTATCAGAAGTTCTTGCCAGAGCAATTAAGCGAGAAAAAGAAAAGGAAGAAGTAAAACTTTTCATATTTCAGATGATATGATCCTATATACAGAAAATCCTGAAAATTCCACAACAAAGCTATCAGAATAAATGAATTCAGCAATGTGGCGAGGTACAAGATCAACACCCAAAGATCAGCAGTATTTCTACACACTAGTAATGAAACATCAGAAGAAAAAAAATCAAGAAAAAAATTCCATTTACAATAGCAATTAAAAGAATCAAACATCTAGGAATAAATCTAACCAAGGAGGTAAAGGACTTGGACATAGAGAACTATGGATATTTGCTAAAAGAAATCAAGACCTAAATAATCAAGACCTAAATAAATGGAAGGACATTCCGTTTTCATGGACTGGAAGAGTAAATATTATTAAGATGTCAATTCCACCCAAAGCAATTTACAGATACAACACAATTCTAATCCAAATTTTAACACCCTTCTTTGCAGAAATGGAAAAGCCAATCATAAAATTCATATGGAAGTGGTAGGGGCCTCAAATAAGTAAGCCATCTTGAATAAGAAGAGTAAAGTTGGAGGACTCACACTTTCTGATCTTAAAATTTAGTACAGCTCTCTTTCTCTCTCTGCAGAATGGTGGAATGCTAACTTCACTCTCCCAAACCACGGCTATCGGAATGTCTTGTTTTGCAAGTCCGTAATTAAACTCATGAGTAACTCCGTGCCAGGCGTGTTCTTCGGTCTTGGGGCTAATCTAAGTTGGAACATTTTATCAATATTCATGATGAAATAGTGACTGAAAAAGAAAAAGTCTTTAACAAAAACAAAGGGTAGCAGAAATAAACCCTCACATATATGGTCAATTGTTTTTTGACAATGGTGCCAAGACCATTCACTGGAGAAAGAACAATCTTTTCAACAAACAGTGCTGGGGAAACTGGTATCCATATGTAAGATGGACCCTTACCTTAAACCATATACAAAAATTAACAGAAAATGGACCAAAAACCTAAAATTTAAGGACTAAAACTATAAAACTCTTAGAAGAAAACGGGGGAAATCTTCATGACCTTGGATTTGGCAATGATTACTTAAATATGCTATCAAAAGAGCAGGCAACAAAAGAAAAACAGATAAATTGAATTTCATCAAAATTAAAAACCTTTGTGCCTCAAAGGATACTATCAAAACAATGAAAAAAGCCCACAGAATAAGAGAGAACATTTACAGATAATCTATCTTGGGAGAGCATAATATCCAGAATACATAAAGAACTCCAACAACTCAACTCAACTACAAATAAACAATCCCATTTTTTAAAATACGCAAAGGACTTGAACAGACATTTCACCAAAGATATACAAAAGGACAGTTAGCACAGGAAAAGACACTCGACATCAATAGCCATCAGTGAAATGTAAATTAAAATCACAATGAGATACCACTTCATACCCACTAGGACAGATTTTTTTTTTTTTTTTTAAAGGGGGGGTGGGTAACAAATGTTGAAGATTTGGAAAAACTGGAACCCTATGCATTACTGGTGGGAATGTAAATGTCGTAGCCACCATGTAAGTTTGGCGACTCTTCAAAAAGTTAAAAATAGAATTACTGTATGATCCAGCAATTCCATTCCTAAGTATATACTCAAAAGAAATGAAAACAGGGACTTGCACAGATACCTATACACCAATGTTCACAGCAGCATTATTCACAGTTGTCAAAAGGTGGAAACAACCCAAATATCCATCAATGTATGAACAAATAAGCTATATCCATTATCTATATAGAGAATATTATTTGGAACAAAAGGGAACAAAGTTCTGGTACATGCTACAACATGATGAACCCTGAAAACATTATAATGAAATAAATAAGACACAAAAGGACAGTATAATTCTACTTCTATGAGGTATTTAGAATAGGTAAATTCATAAAGAAAGAAAGTAGAATAGAGGTTACCAGGGAGTGGGGGAAAGGGGTGGGAAGGGAAGGGGAAATAAACAAACAAACAAATAATAAAATTAGTACGAAACCACAATAATCAAAACAGCATGTTACTGGTGCAAGGCTAGACCATACATACTAATGAAACAGAATTGAGAGCTCAGAAATCTACATGCCAACTGATTTTTGAAAAGGTGGCAAAGACCACTCTACTGGGAAAAGAACAGTCTCTTCAACAAATGGTGCTGGGAAAACTGGATCTACATTTGCAAAAAAAAAGTATAACTTCACTTTATACAATGTGACTGTGTGGTTGCGAAAACCTTGGGGTTCACACTCCCTTTATCAACAGTGTACGGACAGATGAGGAGAAAAATGGAGACAAAAAAATAAATATAAAATGGGGGGAAGAAAGGGTATGAGATGTTTTGGGTGTTCTTTTTTACTTTTATTTTTATTCTTATTTTTTGGAGTAATGAAAATGTTCAAAAATTGATTGTGGCAATGAATGCACAACTATCTGCTGATGTTATGAACCAGTTGTACACTTTGGATGATTGTATGATATGTGAATATATCTCAATATAAAAACAGAAATTGAGAAAAATGTAGGGAAGCATCTTCAAGACCTTGTGTTAGGGAATGGTTTCTTAGACTTTACACTCAAAGCACACAAAACAAAAGACAAAACAGATAAATAGGACCTCATCAAAATAAAAAACTTTTGTTCCTCAAAGGATCTCATCATGAAAGTAAAAAGACAACCTATACAATGGGAGAAAATATTTGAAAAACCATATATCCAATAAAGGGTTAATATCCAGTATATATAAAGAAATCCTTCAACTTAACAAAAAGACAAACGGTCCAATGAAAAAAAAAATGACTTGAAGAGACATCTCTCCAGAGAAGATACACAAATGGCCAGAAAGCCATCAGGGAAATGCAAATTAAAAAAAAAAAAAAAAAAAAAAAGGAGAGAGAGAGAGAAATCATTTCACAGTCATTAGAATGGCTGCTATTAAAAAACAAAACAAACAAAAAAAAGAAAACAGCAAGTGTTTGAGAGGATGTGGAGAAATAGGAACACTCATTTTCATTTCTGATGGCAATGTAAAATGGAGAAGCTCCTGCAGAAGACAGTTTGGCGGTTCCTCAGGAAGCTAACTATATGATTCAAAAATCCCACTATTAGGTACATACCCAGAGGAACTGAAAGCAGGTACTCGAACTAACATTCACACACCAATGTTCATAGTGGCATCATCAACAACTGCCAAAAGATGGAAGCAACTCAAGTGTCCATCAACTGATGACTGAATAAATGAAATATGCCATATACATACAATGGAATATTACTCAGCCATAAAAAGGAATGAAGTCCTGACACATGTGACAACATGGATGAACCTTGAAGACTCATACTGAATGAAATAAGCCCAAACACAAAAGGATAAATTTTGTATGATCTCAGTGTTTTGAAACAATTAGAATGAGCAAACTCAGAGAGTCAGAACCTAGAATATAGGTTACCAATGACAGGGTAGGGATAGAGAATGAGAAGCTAAGGCTTAAATATATAGAGTTCCTATTGGGCATGATGGAAATGTTTTGATAATGGATGGTGATGATGGTAGCACAACACTGTGAATGCAATTAATTGTACTGAAATATATATCTGAATGTAATTAAAATGGAAAATGTGAGATACGTTAACAGAATAAAGATTTTACAAAGAGTCCAGGAACTCCACTACACAGATAGTTAGTCCTAAGTTAAACCATGGACTTTAGTTAATGGTACAATTATAAAAATGTGCTATCATAAATTGTAACAAATGTTCCACACCAATGCAAGGTAATGGTGGCTGCATGGTGTATGGGAATCCCGTATTTTTTTCATGATTGTTCTGTAAACTCAGAACTTCTCTTTTTAAAAAATTAAATAAATATATAAATAAATAAATACACACACACACACACACAACTTCAGATCACAGAAGCTCAACTGTGCCAAGCACCAATTTTGGATTTGATCCTACATGCAACAAGGATCCACTGAAAGGCTCTGAACAGATTAATATTAGGCCTAGTAAATGCAAATGAACTTGTAATAGGTGTCAAACCATTTTCATTGAAGGTGGACCTAAAGGTTCCTTTATGGTAGAATTCTTGATTCTTGTTATGAAAAATATTCTTACAATCATCAGTAAAACTTCTGCCCCACCCCAAAATAAGAATGTTTCAAAATACATTTATTTGCACATCACATACATGTAAAATTCTTCTAAATATAAGAAATATGGATAAAAAGTTACAGAATAAGTGAACTTTATTTTCTCAATACATTTGTGTCCCAGAGCACCAAATGTCAATATTTTGATTTGCTTTATTTGGAGATGGGAATTTTTGTTTGTCTGAGTGACTAGTGATTCAGAGAATCAAGAAACTCTTGATTAAGCATCATAGCCCAACATCTAGTGAAGAAGCAGGTGCTAAATGTTAAGACATACTATTTGTTAAAATGCTGGTGACTCACTTCTTTTAAATAGGATTTTGAATCGAAGGAAAATTATCTCTTAAAGTACTTCAATACTTACTTTTCCTATTTAAGTAAACTTTTTACTGAAGTACAACATATATACAGTGAAGTATATGATAAAGTAAATGAACCTATGTAACCAGAACCATCATCACAAGACAAAACATGACCAGGACCCAGAATGTCCCCTATGTGCCCTCCTCCTGGCATCAGTGCCCATAACGGTAATCACCATGCTGACTTGGAACACTAAAGATTAATTTGATCTATTTTTTATCTTAGATAAATGCAATCATATGTTATTGTATTCTTTTGAGTCTGGTTTCATGTACTCAACATTACATTTGTGTCTGCTTTCAACAAAAGGATCTCCAGATATCATTTTGCTTAGGTTGGATTTTTTCAAGCTTAAATTTAATTTGTATCAACAAATTTTAACACTTCATTGTTCACTGTATAACCAATTCTAATATCCAGGTCATTTTTCAGTACAAGCCCCCAATTTCTAACAATATTATGAAAATTAGGGAGTGGAGGTTTTATTCTGCCCTAAGATGTCACAAACCACAAACTCAAAAGCTCTTTGATTTTTATATACAAAATTTATCTTTGCATAAACATGATTTCACACCTAGTTCACAAAAATAGAAGAGACATAGATAAGACTTGAAAACCCTGAATCTCGATTTTTTTTTTCCCTTCCTCATGTATATGATAAGAGATTTCTGCTATTCTGGGAATATATCTAGAGTAAATAAGAGAGTTGGGGGAAAAAATTATCAGTTGATCTGAGAGAATACAAGACATGGTGAATCATCTTAATAGGTAAATTATAAAGAAAAACCACCTCCCAATAATTTGGATTTAATTGTTTCACCTATTCTATCTAGCTCAGGAATAAAGAAATCAAACTTCATACTACCTAAATGAAAGCCGTAGAAAGAAATTAATATGCTAACCACAGCAGACTTTAGAAACCAATACCCATACTAAAGAAGCCCATAAGGGAAATCTGACTGCACACAGCTGCATAATCAGTCTATTTGCTACCGTGACAGTCATCTCAAAAGTAGAGTTAAGGGTTGACAGACAACATGTAAGTCAGATTAGACATGGGAGCAATACACAATAGTTTTTGTTTGTTTGTTTGTTTAGGGAAGATGTTGTTAGTCATTGGGAAATGAATGATTCAGGCTGGAATTCCAGAAGCATTATTCCGACTTCCACATCATTAATCAGTCGGTAATATTTTAAAAGGCTTTCAGAGATGTATTCACTCAACAAGCATTATGATGTACACACTGAACATATCGTGGTAGATACCAGAAAACTATGATAAGCAAAAAGAGAGTCGCTACTATCTTAGAAGAGGAAGACAGATATGAATTCTAAAATGATATCAGAAGAAAACAGAAAATATCACTGTTGTAAGTACTAGAAGGAAAGATAAATAATGCCCGGACAGCACCAATTAAGGACATATGACTAACCTGGGATAAGAAAGGCATGAACCTGCAGTGGAAGCACTGAAGAAAGGATAAAAGTTAAGTGCATAAAGAGTTGGGGTAGGAGCGAGGGTGACTGGGGGGGTGGGAGGATTCTAATCTGCTGCCACAGCAAATACAAAGGCCCTGAGGCAGAAAGAAACAGGGGCAGTATAAGTAACTAAGTCCATTATGATTATGCTAAGCTTCTAAGGACAAAATGAAGATAACACCAGAAATGAAGAGCAGAGCAAAAGAGGTAGCACTGACAATGCATAGGACAAAACCTCAGCTAATGACTAATTCTAAATAACACCCAATTCCCCATTAAAATCGCTGAGGAACTCTCATTTGTTTCTCACACCAAATAATCTGAACATATACCTTTTCCCAAGGACAAGGAAGTAGTTCTATAATGGTCTAATTTTATTCTCATGGTATCACTGCTAAGCTCATTTTTTTTTAATTATTAAATTCAGTTTTATTGAAATACATTCACACACCATACAATCATCCATGATATACAATCCACTGTCCACAGTATGATTACATAGTTATGCGTTCATCACCACAATCTATCTCTGAACATTTTGCTTACATCAGAAAGAACCACAACAAGAATAAAAAATAAAAGTGAAAAAAGAACACCCGAATCATCCCCCCATCCCATCCCATTTGTCCTTTAGTTTTTATCCCCATTCCTCCACTCATCCATACACTAGATAAAGGGGGTGTGATCCACAAGGTCTTCACAATCACACTGTCACCCCTTGTAATCTACATTATTATATAATTGTCTTCAGGAGTCCAGACTGCTGGGTTGGAGTTTGGTAGTTTCAGGTATTTACTTCTAGCTATTCCAATACATTAAAGCCTAAGAGGTGTTATCTATATAGTGCATAAGAATGTCCACCAGAGTGACCTCTCGACTCCATCTGGAATCTCTCAGCCACTGAAGCTATTTCGTCTCATTTTGCATCCCCCTTTTGGTCAAGAAGATACTCTCAGTCCCACGATGCCGGATCCACATTCATCGCCGGGAGTCATACTCCGCGTTGCCAGGGAGATTTACACCCTGGGAGTCGGGTCCCACGTAGGGGGGAGGGCAGCGAGTTCACCTGCCGAGATGGCTCAGTTAGAGAGAGAGAGGGCCACATCTGAGCAACAAAGAGGTACTCAGGGGGAGACTCTTAGGCACCATTACATACAACTTTAGACTCTCCTTTGTGGTAATGAGCTTCAAAAGGGCAAGTCCCATGCTCGAGGGCTCAGCACATCAAACTGCCAGTCCCAATGCTTGTGACAACATCAACACCAGTCCAGGTGAGGATGTCCAACATATCCACACCTTCCCCCAGATCCTTGGGGCTGGGGAGGGGGAGGCTGTAAATATATTTTTTATTATCTGCCCAAATTACTCTAGGATGTGTCACTATTTCACTCCAGCCTATACTAACCTACTGT
This sequence comes from Choloepus didactylus, assembly GCF_015220235.1. Taxonomy (NCBI): domain Eukaryota; kingdom Metazoa; phylum Chordata; class Mammalia; order Pilosa; family Megalonychidae; genus Choloepus; species Choloepus didactylus. The sequence continues at coordinate 241,601,039 of NC_051308.1, forward strand.
ATCTCACTTCCTATTCAAAGTTCCATGCAATTGTGGTGTCTGAACAAATCGACTGTAGAGTTGTACCGTTTAGAAAATTTAGATCCTGTACTTGGTCTCATATGAAAGTTGAAGTTTTAAAACACAATCAGTTTCAACCTTTATCCTTTGGCCTGGCTTGCCCTGGTCTTAACCAGACCTGCTTCATTCATATCACTAATTGAAGTCTGGGCTCTTTTTCAGCTTTTTTTTTTTTTTTTTTTTTTTGACAGTAGCTGTATGCACTAATACTGACATTCATATCTGCCAAGCTCTAGCTCTGAGTTTCAGGTGTCTCAGAGATATGCATTGTTCCAGAGACCAATCAGGTTATATGCTAGGGGATCAGCATCTCAAAGTTTAGAGATAGGCCTTACAATTCAGGGATAGAGTTAACTGCTGTAAGAGCTTACAATCCAGGGACTATTACAATTATTGTGTCCACGTTAGGCTATGTTCTGAGATTCAATTCTGAGTTTACACATTGTAGTTAGTCCATATTGGTGAGGCATCATCCCTCTCACCATGTTTTCTCCAACACTTTTACTCCTATATATATATTTTCCTACAATTTTATAGAGTTATATTCACGTACCATACATTTATCCACAGTGTACAATCAGTTGTTCATGGTATCATCATAAAGTTGTACATTTATCACCACAATCAGCACTTGAACATACTGATTACTATAAGAAAAATTGTTTTTTTTTTCTTTAGCAATTAAGAAAAAATGATAAAAAGAAAAATAACATGTCATACAATACAATATACTACTAAGGACAGCAAATAACACCACTACCAAGAATCCCATATTACTCCCCTATATCCCCCTCTCATATACATTTAGCATTGGCATATTGCCTTTGTTACATTTAATGGAGGTATATTACAATGTTACTGTTGACCATATACTCCAGTTTGCTTTGATTATGTTTTTTCCTGAATACCATCCCTTTTTCAAATTTCTACATGGTTGACATTCATTTGCTTTCCCACATGCAAAAACATTTTCATATTTGTATATTTAGTAACAGTCATTGGCCACTCCAGTTTTTGCCACGTTATACAGTCCCAGTCTTTATCATCTATCTTTACCTCAGGTGTCATACATTCTCCTATCCCACCTCTTTCAGCTTTACTCACAGACATCTTTGTTCAGTGTACTTACAATACCGTGCTACCATCACACAGTATTATGCTATCTATTTCTGGATCTATGCAATCAATCCTAAACATTCTGTAGTCCTTCAGCATCAAATGGCTGATCTCTGCCCTCTTTCTATCTCCTGGTCGCCTGTGTTGTCGGCTTTTAACTCCCAAAGTTTGTTCATTAATGTCTGTTCATATTAGTGAGACATACAGAATCTGTCCTTTTGTTTCTGGCTAACTTCACTCAACATAATGTCCTCAAGGTTCATCCACATTATTACATGATCCATGCCTTTGTTCTGTCTTACAGCTGCATAATATTCCATCATGTGTATATACTACAGTTTGTTTATCCACTCGTCCTTTGATGGACATTTGGGTGCTAAGCTCATTTTAAATGACGTTTTGGTAGATACCTATAATTTAAACTTAAATCAGAATATTAAAACCAATCCAGAGAGGTAGGAAAAAGAATCAATCAGTACTTTATATCCTAATGAGACAAATGAGTTAAAAAAAAACTAGCAGTCCATTGAAGACACCCCTTTTAACAACTTGTAAGGATACAGAATCTCTGCAACTGAGAAACAAACTGATAATGATTTCTTCAATATTAACAAAGGATGTCATTGTAATGCTTTACACCAAGAAAGACAAAGACTAGGAAGGATGACAAATGAAAGAAAAAAAATTAAGTCCCATCTGGGAATCTAATCACAGTACCCTATTTCTGATTCTTGAGCTTAAGTAAAGCTACAGAATGGGCAATGCTGAACAAGATTCCATTTAGAAAGCTTAGAGAAGGGAATGAAGTCACTTAGCTGCAAAGGTAAAGGGAGGGAGGGAGGGAAAGAGAGAGGGAATAAGAGAGGGGAGGGGAGGAGGAAGAAAAGGAGAGGATAGACGAGGGAAGGAGGGAGGAAAGAAGTCAAAGTCTTCTTACCAGCATCAAATATCTATTGGACCTTGCTGGGTGTAAAGGAAATGCACGGTACTGTCATCTAAGTACAAGAGGAGCTTCACATGAAATGGGTATGCTCTGGGTGTCAGAAAAAACTCCCAAACCATCTTTGGTCTTTATAGATCCTTCATAATACATTTACCTTCCAGAGAGAGCATTCATTTTTCACATTTCACAAAGGTTCTGAGATTTACTGAAACAATGCCCACCTCCTTAAATACAGTTCTTCAAAAAACACTTCATTAGGAACTTACTGCTTTAAAAATAAACTCTTAGAAACCTTCCTCCACATAGTCTTCTGAAAACCTAACAGGACTTCCTATTATCTTGTAGGCAGTGCAAAATGAATGTGCAATGCTTACCAAACTGGTTTTTTTAGGAAGCTATTCAGCAGATTTAGGGTGCCATAGTCCCATAAATGGGGAAAACAGCAAGTTTTTCTAATGTGAAAGAGGTTTGCTTAACTGAAAGAGTTCTCAGTTGTTAATTATGGACTCTCATGAGGAGGACAGTATGTGCAGCATTTCCCCACATAAACTCCACTACAAACTTTTGCGGGAAGAACCCCTAACTGACATTTACCAGGAGTAATGTTCCACACAGTGCAATTCAAGAAAGACTGCTGCTTAATACTGCACAAGGCAGCTAGCTGGTCTCTGACAATGATCCAAAGATCACATTAGCCACTGACACTTATTAAATTGCTATGTATCAAGAGATAGGGATAACAAGTATGTCTTTCCTTATTTTTAAATTATTGTAGCATAATCTATAGCTAAAGGAATTCACACATCCTGTTCCTTTCTCATGATCCAGAACTAAACAGACTCATTACAAGTCTCAGTGATTAAGAAATTCATTTTTACCATCTAATATCTAAGTCTGAGTCAAAGATAAATACTGATAGTATGGTAGCTTACACATCACTAAATCTCTATAGCAGAGTTCTAACTTCTCTAAAATATCAACTTTGATTATACCACATAAGTATCTCCTCAGAAATTGTAGCTGTGAATACAAGCTCATTTGTGAAAATTTTAAAGTACTGAATATCTTTTGACATTCTCAACTTACATCTCTATGAGGAAATAATCCATAACTTTATGTGATGTTCAAAACAGTGACAGTACTCCTCAGTAAAATGACTATACCAGAATAATGGCATAACTTAGTGTAGTCCCTTTTATCCCCCTTTCCTGGGAAAGCATCAAACCACATGGCTTATAATCTGTTAATTATATCCATATGAAATTACATGTCACTCCTAAACAGTGTAAGTAATCTGAACAAAATGATCTCAGCTAGTTGTACTGGCTTCTGTAAGAAAAGTATCTTAATATACACAATACGTTAAATTAAAAGGGAAGGCTTTGCCAGTGTCTGATAGGTTTTGAGTGACTTGTTACCAGCATCTCATCTAAAAGATGAATGTGTCTTTTTTTGAGCAATCCTATAAACCTCAATATGGCCCTATTACATTTTCTGGAAATCAAGCAGGGACATTGGCTTCAGCTAGTATCATTGATTAGAGAGGGTGAAGCTCAATACTTTGGAAAAGAAGGTTAACAAGAGCAATAAACCTTGGTGTGAAGGCCAATAAAATTCCCCCTGTAACTTCTGGTCCATCTCACAAACCATGTAAAATTCCATTTCCAAGAATCTTGAGGTTACTTATTACCACTACGTATTTTGTTCTTCAGGGTCACCACAACCTAACTGTGGTTGAAGATAAAAAAGCAAGAATGAAGTCAAAAAATGAAAATCACTGAGCAGACAGTAAGAAAGAGAACAGCAGCATGAGAAAACAAGGGAAGAAGTGATGAATGCACAAACCAGGACAGAAGACCTGGTTAACGCAGGTACAAGCAAAAAAATGTGTAAACCCAACTGACCAAGCATGGGCCAAGTGTTTTCACAATGTCAAGTTTTCCTTACCCTAAACTGCTTTCCAAGCTTTTCGGTTCCAAGCTTCCTTTCGTAAATGTAAAAAGGGTATTTATTTCATTTTACATGCAGATCCCGTTTTTCAACCACAACATGGTAAAGCCCCAAATGTAATGCCCCTTCTTACCTCCTGGTCTATAGACAACATCATCCTCAGTAATATAAGATGTTATCTCGCCAGTATCTGTCCTTTCATAACGGGATTTTTTTTTCGGTGGTTTCTTTTTGTTCTTCTTCGTGGACTCCTCTGTGGTGGCACTATTGTTGTCATTGTCCTCATCATCACTATGATCACTCTCGGCATAATTTTTGGCTCCTCCTTCCAAAGTACAGCTCCGGCGAGGCCTTGAATTCTCGCTCTCTCTTGCTTTGTCTCTTTTATCTCTCTCTCGGTCCCGATCTCGGTCCCGGTCCTTCTCTTTGTCTTTGTCTTTGTCTTTGTCAGCTGTCATGATTCGCCACGTGCCTTCTTCTGTCCTCTCACGGCTAGGCCTCCGTGAAAGGTAGACAGTAAGCCTGGGCTTCAGTCTTCTGAATTTCTTACTCAATCCCAGGGAAAATCCAACCACTCCAATAACCCTAACGTTTCAAAAATGCTATTTAGGATAGAAAAGAGAAAAAAGAGAGATTGATTTTGGTTTAACATTCTCTCATATTTCCTTTCCAAAATAATATTTTGTTACGTGAAATCTCTTATTACACATTTTAGTGCTAAAAACTTCTCACAGACCATAGGAGGAAAGTTAGGACAAGTGATATAAACATAAATATACAGTTTGGGACCTCAGCTAGCGAAATGAAAAATGTTATGAATGCATAAAGAGTAAACTATACTTTGTGTACATCAATTGTTTTCCCCTTTGTAAGAAAAAGGAGTAATATGTTGTACTCTAGTAGAAAACATATAATATGTGCAATTACACAAAATGAATTTCATAATCAATAATATTAACTTAAAGAGGAAAGAACCTGTAATAAAAGTTATTTCTACCTGAAAAACAAAATAATCTGGTCAGCCTTCGGAAACATCTCAGGATGTCCCAGAATGTACTATCACGTAAGACTCATTCGTTTCACCTACTTCAAACTCCCAGCTGAAGACTCTTCTACCCACTTCCAACTCTTAGAACTACTATTCTCAAGGAAAAAAATGTAAGATTTAACTCAAATCAAAGTGACACACTCAAAGCAGGATTTTTTTGCCTTCAATTACATTTTACATATCATCTAAGTCTACCACTCTAGTTATTTTCAAATAAAAATGGCATCTCTAAAGATAAATACTATTTCTGCCATAACAAAACATAAAAGCTTCCAGGACAACCTTTCATCTTTGAAGAATACTAGGTGGGCTTTTTGGCATCATTTTCTCAAACTTCTATTTTGAGATAATTTCAAAAACTTACAAAAATATTTGCAAAAATAATACAAAACCCATACAGAGAACTCCAACATACTCCCCACCCACCCAGATCCACCAAATTTTAACAACTAGGTATTTTTTACATTCTTCTAAATTTCCACTATTAATAGCTTCCCTAATGAACTCCTCCACAGAACTAAACACAGTAAGAAAATCTCAAGTTTTTAAGAGATTACAAGAAAAGTGAATCTCAAACTCCAATCCAACATAATTCTTATAAAAATTTTATTAGGGAAAAAATTGCTTTGCTTGCAAATCAGTTTTAGAACAGTCATAACAACCAAACATTTCCCATTTGCAGTTTTCTATCACCTTCCCAGTATCTCACTGAATTCAATCAGCAATCTCTACCAAACACGTTCTAAGTGCCGGGTCTTAGAAACTGAAGATATACAGAGGGTAATCTCATGGTCCTGGCCCTCAATGCAGAAGAATGAGGCAGAGAATAATTTGACAACTATCTGCTTCTCATGTTACTGGGACAGATAAGAAAGAACATATGCAAACAAATACAAAATTGATCGTCTTTAGATGACATCAAACAAATCGGTTTTCCAATTATATACCTCAAAGGCAGAGATAATTCTCTTTGATACATACCAAAATCATAAAAATTATCACATACTCTCTCCAAAGTTAAGTCAAATCTGATACCAGAAAAGATCTCCCCATAAGAACGTAAAAAATCCTTAGACACAACAAAAAATAAAAAATACTGACAACCACCTCTGGGAGGTAGGCAGATGAAGGAGCGATAATGCTGACAATCTATAAGCAAACTCAGAAAGTTCCACTGAAAGCATGTAGCACAAGCCCAGCTTACTTCCTTCTCCAAAGAAAATATGCTTTCAGATGGGACTTCAATTTTCTAAACATATTTCAAGGCCAGGAAAAATTATTCCAGTGCCCATCAAAGTTTCCCTTGATGAACATCTACTGAACAGGTAATAATAAACTCCCAAATCCTTGTAGGCCATTAGTGTTAGCAATTGAAAATACACAAAAGAAGTATGACTTTTTTCACCAGGCTTAAGTTTAGAGCATGAACAAGTCAATCATGCAAGGAAGAAAAATAACAGTTGACAATGAAAACGTATCAACGCCAACTGGGAGTCTACAAAGAATAAGGACTCAGTTGCAGTTCAGGAAAAATACTTCTGATAAGTTGAAGGAAAGATCATTCACCCTAGAATTAACAAGATGACTGCCCCAGAAAATTGTGTAAAAATGTTATTTTAGCACTCAAAGAAGGAAAAACAATAAATTCAAATGGTACATTTAACGCTACTCCTTACAAAATTATACAAAGGTACAGTTGTTTCCAGCAAGACTAAGCAAGAAATAAAAATTCAAGAAACAAAAGAGAAGACATCCACAAAATGAAATCCGGAGACTCTATAAATGGACAACTATCCGATAAGTAAAAACACTGATAAACCAAGGCAAAATTAAAACCAGTAAACATTTACATTGGCTCATATTCTAGATCAGTGAGGATTATGTATTGCCCTCTGCATTTATCATACTAATCATAATTTTTCTGAGCCTCATTATACACTGACCATCACGTAACAATGATGTGGCATTGGCAGAAAAGGATCCAGAGAGGAACCAGACAGCACCGAGAAGGGGCTTTGTCTCTTCTGTTTGCTATAAATGATCTACAAAATGCACAATACAACAACAGCATCTTTTTAGTGACATAGGTTTTACAAGGCAGGACCCTGCCATTATTTCATTGATTCTTACACTTAACAACTCAGACAGGCATCATCACTACAAAACTGAAGGTGAGAGGAGACCATCTGCACACAGTCATGAAGGCAAGGCCAGGATTTGAAAGATCTCACAATACAAAATCCTATCTGACCTGATTATAACCCTGCTGCTACTTTACTGCCACAGCCACTAGCTCTGCATGGCTGCCTTGTTTTACTACAGTACAGACCCAGGCTGATAACTCAAACACAAAGATATCGGAAACACACTCACACTGCACCCTCAGCTTCCAAAAGGGACATTTTTCTCCAATAAGAAATCAAAAAGCATTGAAAAATGTCAATCCCTGTTTAATACAGTGACGCAGGAAACTCAATAAAAGATACTTTAAAAAAACAAATAACAAAGGCACCGCCCCAATCAAAACACTAGAGTGAGATTCTCCAAGGTCCTTTCCCCCCATGGAGATTTTCAACAACTAGCAAGAACCAACAGAAATATCTTTCTCAAAGTTCCAGAAAACATTCAAAGGATTGCAGTAACAGAGCAAGTGCTAAAGCAAGAAAAAGGCCACTTAAAAACGTTAGACTTCCCTGGCCCAGAGAAAGGAGAATACAGCATTAGAAATCATCAGTGAAGGAGGACCAGACCTGGGACACACTAGACAAAGACTTTAGAAAAATGGTCCTAAATATGCTAAAAAAGCTAAAGGAAAACGTGGACAAAAAACTAAAGGAACTTGGGGAAAAGATAAATGAACAGAAAGAGAATATCAATAGAGAGAAAAAAATTATGAAAAGGAACAAAATCAGAGCTGCAAAACCATAGTAACACCAATTTAAAATTTTCTAGAAGGGTTCAACAACTGATTGAAGCTGATAGAAGAATCAGTGACTTGAAGATAAAGACAACTGAAGTAATTCAGTCTGAGGAAGAGAAAGAGACAAAGAAAGAAGAGCCTGAGGAATCTGTGGGGGTACCATCAAATGTACCAATATGTACCTTCTGGCCCCAGAAGGAGCAGAAAGAAAGAAAGAAGAAGAGAATATTCGAAGAAATAATGGCTGAGAACTTTCCAAATTAACCAAAAGACACACAGACACACACACACACACACATATACATCCAAGTTGCTCAATGAACTCCAAACAGGATAAATCTAAAAAGACCACATTGCAGTATACTATAATCAAACTGTAAAATGTTAAAGGTAGAGAGAGAAAGCCACAAGAGAGAAGCAACCTGTCACATACAAGGGAACCTCAATAAGACTAAATGCCAATTTCTCATCAGAAACCATGGAAGCAAGGCAGTGGGATGAAATATTTAAAATATTGAAAACTAAAAATCCCCAACCAAAAATTCTGTATCTGGCAAAACTGTCTTTCAAGAAAGAGGAAGCGAGTAAGACATTACCAGATGATCAAAAGCTGAGGCAGTTCATCCCCATTTGAATGTTAAAGGGCCTTCCTCAGTGGGGAAGGAAAGGACACTAGAAAATGGATCGAAGCCACATGAAAAAATAAAGATCTCCAGTAAAGGTAATTGACACGGGCAAATATAAAGGCAAGAGCTATTATAGTTTTGGTTTTTAAATCTACTTTTTACTTCCTACAGGATCTAAGAAGTAAATGCAAAAAAAGATATAATGATAAATCTAATGGTTCTAGACTGAGAATGTATAAATATGCAATTTGTGACAAAAACTACACAAAGGTGGGGAACAGAGAGGTATAGGAATATAGCACGTGTATGCTACTGAAGTTAGGTTGATATCAAAGCAACAGTCTTGTAAGAAAGGAATAAGTTTCGTTTTCACACAGAGACAGCGTGGAATAAGGGAAATGGAGGCAAAACCAGTTTAAACAAGCCCCAGACAAAGAGAAGAGAGAATCTGCCTGCTCCTTATATGGAAAAGTAACCATAGTTACTGGAATGTAAAGAGATATGAGGTAATATCAGAGGCGGGAACTCACAGCAAAAAATAAAAATAAAAATTTGGGGGGGATAGGCTGATCAGTTCAAAATCTCAATAATGAGCTAGTTGCCTCTCTGGGATTGGCTGTACAAATTAAAATCTCAAAAGATGAATTAGTTAGTGTTCTCGGATAGGCTGTAACCTCTGTAGTACCCAGTCAATGGGGAAACAGGGGAGGGACTTGCGAATTAGGAGTAGGAGATTTAAGGATTGCCATTCTCTTGCTCTGGCGCTCCAGCCTACCATGTGTTTGGCTGGACGCCCTATCTTGCAAGATTGTAAATAAATTCTTTTCTCCTCCAGAACCGAGAGAGCGTTTATTCCCTTACAGGTACCGCTTTATTTCCGACAGTCTCATGACTGTTAGATATTTAGGAAGTTACATTTACGCTCCATGCTAACAATAAAGAAAATATTAGAGAATATGCAAACTCACAGGGAGCCACAGTAGAGCACAGGACAGGGGTCAGGGGCAAAGGGGAGTTAATGAATAATATGTGTAGGGTTTCTTTTGGGGGCATTGGGAAAGAAGGTGGTGAAGACACTAAAACACTGTGAAATGTGATTAATCCCACTGAATGGTATACACAAGAGTGGTTGAGATGGAAAAATTTATGCTGTATATATTTTCCCACAATGAAAAAAAAATGAGAAATCAGAGACAATGACAATTAAATACAAAGTGTGATTCTGGACAGGATCTAACTAAGGACATTATTGGGACATGAATAAATTGGGATACAGACTGTATGCTTTATATAAATGTTAAATTTCTTAAACTGAGAATTGTACTTCAGGTGGTTACATAAAGAAATATCCTTGTTCTTAGGAAATGTCCATGGAAGTGTTATGTGTTCAAGGGATATGATGTATAAAACCTACTCTGAAATGTTCAGAAAACAGACTGAAAGACAGATGGATAGGTAAGTAGACAGACAGATTAAAGAAAGAAAGGGAGAAGGGGGGAGAAGGGAGGAGGGGGAGAGGGGAGAAGGAAGGGCGGGCAAATGTGGCAAAATGTTAAAATTGGTGGATATGGGTTTTAAGGGTACGTTGGGAGTCCTATATATGCAGTTTGTATTATTTTTCCAACTGCCATGTAAGTTTGAAATTATTCATTATTTCCCTAATGGCTAATGCTGTTGAGCATCTTTTCATGTGCTTATTGGCCATCTGTGTATCTTCTTTGGAGAAATGTCTATTCAAGTCCCTTGCTCATTTTTAGATTGGGTTGTTCATCTTTTATTTGTTGAACTGAAGGAGTTCTTTATATATTCTGACTATTAAGCCCTTATCAGGTGTACGGTTTGCAAATATTTTCTCCCATTTTGTTGGCTGTCTTTTCACTTTCTTGATAATGTCCTTCCGACACAAGTTTTTAATTTTGATGAAGTCCAATTTACCTCTTTTTTTCTTTTGTTGTTCATGCTTTTGGTGTAAAGTCTAAGAAACCCCTGCCTAATACAAGTTCCTGCAGATGTTTTCCTATATTTTCTTCTAAGAGTTTTATAGTTCTGGCTATAATATTTAGGTCTTTGGTCCATTTTTGAGTTAATATTTGTATATGCCTTAAGCATACTGAACATAATTTTTCTAAAATCTTTGTCTAGTATATTGCAGGTCTGCTCCTCCTCATTAATGATTTCTAATGTTTTATTTTTTCCTTTAAAAAATACAGGAAATAATCAATATTCCAACACCCTTCTGTACAGAAATGGGAAAGCCAATAGTCAAATTCATACAGACAGGCAAGGGGCCCCAAAGAGCCAAAACTATCTTGAAAAGAACAAATTTGTAGGATTCACACTTGTGAATTTTAAAACTTATTACAAAGCTACAGTAATCAAAACACTGGCACAAAGATATACATATTAGAACAACAGAGTCAAGTTGGGAGCTCAGAAATAAAGTCTCACAACTTCAAATGATTTTTGACAAGGGAGCCACATCCACTTAATGGGGAAAGAATAGTCTCTTTCAACAAATGGTGTTGGCAAACTGAATAGCTACATACAAAGGAAAGAAGGTGGTTGCTTTTCTCACACCATATGTCAAGATCTTAAATGGGGAATCCAAAGGGTGGGGGGTGGGGGGTTGCAATTTTAAACAGAATGTTCAAGAAAGGCTTCACTGAGGTGTTACTGACCTTGAAAAAGAGTGTTAGAAAAGAAGCCCTGAGAACATCCGAGAAATCAAGGAGAGCATTCCAGCAGTGGGAACCACAAGTGTCAACATCCAAAAGCTGGAGACTGTCAGGCACATTAAAAACACAGGAAGCCAGGCACACTGGGGTAGCTCAAGGAAGGGGGAGAGTAGTTAGTAGTAAGCTTATAGAGGTTAAAGGGCAGGGGGAGGAGGGCCTTACAGACCAGGGTATGGACACTTTGGCTCTTTCTACCTCAGTGACATGTAGTGACATGAAGTGACACAAGACATTCTACCCACTGCAGGGAACCAAGTAGCAGAGAAAGATATGATCTGTTTTCTGTTAAATAAGATCACTCTGGTCATTAGAAAACCCTGAATTGATGTAGAGGCTACAGCAGGAAGGTAAGTGAAGAGGCGTATTGCAATAACCCAGGCAAGAGTTGAAGGTAGCTGGGACAGACCAGGTAGTGGTAGAGGAGGGAAGAAGACAATTTTTATATATTTTTAAGAAGAGTTAAATGGGATGTGCTAGTAAACTCAGAGGTGAGGTGTGAGAGAAAAAAATAAAAAATGACTGGAGGATTTTTGGCCTGAGCAACTGGATGGATGAAATTGCTATTGTCTGAGTTTGGGGAGGAATTATCAGAAGCTCAGGTATGAACTTGTTAAGTTTGAGAAGCCAATAAAAACCATGTCAAGATTCGGAATAGGCAGATCAAGGGAGAGTTACAGCCTGGAGATAAAAAAAAAAATTTAGTTTTTCATTTGGGTTTTAAAGCCATGAGACTGAATGAGATCATCCAGAGGGTATGAATGCATTTTTTTGACAAAAATTTTTAAATCCACAAAATATTTATTACTCATACCTGGGTAGAGAAAATATTCTAAACAAACAAACAAACAACCTTAAAAAACATACATTTCCAAAAGGAGTATCCCCAGGACTCATAACAAAACCCATATTCCTCTCACTGGTTTCCTAATTATTAGACTGTACTTCATCATTTTATCTTCAAGTTAATTGGTGTCATCAGCAGAAAGAACAGCAAATTTGGTCAGTTTTGTTTTGTTTTAGTTTAATCAGGGCCAAAGACCTTCAGCAGTTAATCATAACTATTATTTCCAGTTATATGGTCTTCTACAAAGCATCATTTTACCTCTTCAAAACAAAGTCAACATGAAAACAGATCCAGACTAAGGACTAGACTTCTAGCAGTGCTCTGAGTGACTTAAGAAAACCACTTCCTTTGATGGGTTGAGCCCTCTACCATAAGTTTTACCCTTGGGAAGACGGTTGCTGCAAAGGAGAGGCTAGGCCTCCCTGTATTTGTGCCTAAGAGTCTCCTCCTGAATGCCTCTTTGTTGCTCAGATGTGGCCCTCTCTCTCTGGCTAAGCCAACTTGAAAGGTGAAATCACTGCCCTCCCCCCTACGTGGGATCAGACACCCAGGGAAGTGAATCTCCCTGGCAACGTGGAATATGACTCCCAGGGAGGAATGTAGACCTGGCACCGTGGGACGGAGAACATCTTCTTGACCAAAAGGGGGATGTGAAAGGAAATGAAATAAGCTTCAGTGGCAGAGAGATTCCAAAAGGAGCCGAGAGGTCACTCTGGTGGGCACTCTTATGCACACTTTAGACAACCCTTTTTAGGTTCTAAAGAATTGGGGTAGCTGGTGGTGGATACCTGAAACTATCAAACTACAACCCAGAACCCATGAATCTCGAAGACAGTTGTATAAAAATGTAGCTTATGAGGGGTGACAATGGGATTGGGAAAGCCATAAGGACCAAACTCCACTTTGTCTAGTTTATGGATGGATGTGTAGAAAAGTAGGGGAAGGAAACAAACAGACAAAGGTACCCAGTGTTCTTTTTTACTTCAATTGCTCTTTTTCACTCTAATTATTATTCTTGTTATTTTTGTGTGTGTGCTAATGAAGGTGTCAGGGATTGATTTAGGTGATGAATGTACAACTATGTAATGGTACTGTAAACAATCGAAAGTACAATTTGTTTTGTATGACTGCGTGGTATGTGAATATATCTCAATAAAATGATGATTAAAAAAAAAAAAAAAAGAAAACCACTTCCTGTATCTTTGTAAGGAGTCCCAAACAGGTTTTACTTCATTGACAGAACTGCAAGAATACTGGTCCTTTGAGAAGCCAAGATTCAAGTTCTTGACACTGCCACTTACTTTACTGCCTTGGGCAAATCACTCTACCTCTGAGTCACAGTGTCATCTAGGTAAAATGGGAACACTGCTTGGCTACTTCACAGAGCTACTATGGGAATTAAGTATGGCATATGTAAAGGAACTTATAAACAGCAATGTGTTTTACCACTGTAAACTAGGAATAACGTATTTCAGTCAGTCATAACTTACTACCTATTGTATATCCAAATAAAGGTTCCTACCCTCAAGAAACTTATCTACTTTGGGGAAAACCTATCCTATTGACTATAAATCAAGTAAAAATTCAAGATTATCTCCTCTTGGATCCTGTAAAACTTGGTTCCCCATGAAAACTTATCCCTACCTCTAAATTCTGAATCTCTGGGTACAAGTCATTTCAGTTGCACAAACCAGACTCTTTGTAGGACCCAACTCTCACACCAAATAAAGTCAGTAAAGTCCAATTAATTCTTCCTCATTCAACCACAGCAAGAAATATTTATGTTTGTCAAATGTCCAAGCACATACAAAAGGTGTTTTGCTCAGTTCATACAGTCTAGCAAACATATCCTGACTGTCTCTGTAAGTCATCCATTGCTCTGAGTCATAACTTGTTTATTTCAAGCCACCATCATCTCTGAAACAAATTAATACAACTGCCTCCAAACTGTTACTATAATTTTTTTTTCACTTTTCTTCCAATCTGTCCTCCAATGCAGCCCGCCAGCATATCTGATACCCCGTCTTTTTCTTTTTTTTGCAGCACCTTTTTTGAGACATTATTCACATACCGTAGAATTAATTCTTTTAAAGTATAGAATTCCATGCCCACCATTTCTTTTGAAAGATTACATAAACCTTCACATTCTGGCTATCCTTGCTCCTCTCCAGCTTCCTCTACTGCTTCCACCCATGCCCTTCCTACATGCTCCAGCCACCTTCCTCAGTTCCTGGAGCCCACCTGCTTTGAATACTCTCCCCTTATCCTTTGTCTACCTAAACTCGACTCACACTTAAGGTATCAGACATTTATGTACTCAAATCCAGGAAGAGTCACCCAACCACCCAAAGTCGGGCCTCTCTCATGGTGCCCCATTCTGCTGGTAAAATGACCCTCACTGATCCCACTATAATTATCAATTGCTACCATGTGTCACTTCTCCAATAACTGCAAAGACCATGAGGACAAGCACCATGTCTACCATATTTACTTCACCAGAGCAGTTTGCTCTGTGTATGAAATTCACTAGAGTTTTTGTCCTCACATCATTTGACTATTCAGCATCATCCGGCAGGACTGACCACACATTCTCCTTCTAGAAAGGCTCTTTTTCTTTGGCTTTCCTGGCATGGTCCTCCTGTAGGTCTATCTAACATGTTATGTCCTGCCTGAACCAGCCCCCCTTCTACATGGTCTTTTTTGGTGACTGGTGCCTCATCCATCCTGTTACACAAGCTGGACACCTAAGCAGTATCCTTAGTGTTTCCTGTCTCTCATCCCATATCCTATCATCCCACAACAAATCCTGTCATTGTTACCTTATAAATTTCTCTCAAATTAATTTATTTCCTAACATCTGCAACACCACAATCTTAGTGCAAGCTACATTAGTATGGCTTTCCTGGACCACTTCAATTGGCTTCATGACTGGTCTCTTCAAATCCACTACTTTGAACCCCTCCAATTTTTTTTCTCCACTGAAGCCAGGATCTTCCTTTCAAAAGGCTACTGATCATGTCAATCCCCACCTTAAAATATTTAATTATCTTCCACTTTTGCTAGATAAAAACCCAATCCTTTAGAGGAATCTTGTAAGGCCCTTATCTTTTCATGGCCTAGCCTTTATCTTTTTATCACTTGGTCTCATCTTACACCACTCTGTACTCTAGGCCCAACCATACTACCTTCTTCTTCAGTTCCTTGAACACACCCTCTCCCAGCTACTGAGCCTCTGTTCACGCTCTTTGTTCTGTTTGAGATGCTCTTTTCTCCTCCCTAGGATCTCCTACTCTTTCTTCAGGTCACACAGCTCAATAGCAACTTCCTAAAGATGACCTTTCTTGTCCAGTATGACGAGGTCAAATCCCCTTCAGAGCACTTTCCACAATTGTAATTTTATATACATTTGTGTGATTAACATCTGTCTCCAGCTCTAAGCTAGAAACTCTGTGAGGATATAGACCCTTGACTGTTTTTACCCTCTGTTATATTCTCAGATACTAATTCACTGCCCAACACACAAAGAAGATTAATAAATTATATATTCTCCCTTCCGTTCTTCTCACACGTAAGTTGGATTAATCAGGAGGGAATTATGACAAGACTTTTATTTGGTAAAGAAAAATTTTCAAGAACAGAATAACTGAAGTGGTACTTGAACTGGCTCATAAACTATGAACAGGATAAAGAGAAGCAAAAAGGTAAAAGACATCCCAGGTGAGAAGAACTTCATTAAAAAGAGCATCAGATTAAATAGCGTACCTTGATGGCTGCTATAGGGAAAAGCAGTAGGAAATAAGTGTAAGTAGAGAGAGTAGAACAGATGATGGAAGATCTTAAAATAATAAAGTAGTTAAAAGTCACAGAGGAATTAACACACACTAACCATTTTGCACACTGACTCACTTAATCTTCACCATATCAAGGTGTGACCATATGATTTACCATCCAAACTGGGACACTTTGAGGGTGAAAGGAAGCATGATTAATACTTATGCAGGAAAAAAGTTTGTAAACCAAGTCATAGGGTCATTTTAAGCATAATCCTATTCAGAAGATACTATACAAAAGTATGCAGAAGGGCTAAGCACACTGACCAACAGTATGAACCCAGGCAGCTAACTCCAGAGTCCACACTCCTTAAATTACACAATCTTAAAAGCCAAGCTAGCCAATAAAAGAAGGCTAAGCAACAGTGTGCTGCTGTGATAAAGACTCTTGAGATGAAAACTGCATTTTAGTAACATTCATCTTGCCTGACAGGAGCTATTTTCTTCAAGAGTTGTTAGTACCATCCAAACAAGCTTGTTTTAAAATCCACTGTATCTCTGAAAGTCTATATAAAGAACCAAAGCACCTTAATTACTTCTGCCTTTGCCATTTCTGCAATTACTGTGTTTCAACAAATGTTTTAGCATACTCCTTTAGAAAAAAAACCAGATGGCCCAAGTGTGGAAGACCTAAGTGGGCTGCTTATTCTGCTGGGCCCTGTCTCCAAGAGCAGCAGCTGCAGCCAACAGAAAAACCAAAGCAATCTATATAGCCCGGCAACTTGCTTGTCAAAGGGAAATCAATTTTTCCTATTCCCTTTCATATCAACCTGACCAGGAAAAAAAATGTAATGAAATGACTTTTGCTCTGAAAAGGGCAATGTCACTCTAACTTATATTCACTGGATAAGATATCAGACATTCTCATAAACAGCAACATGCTGTGGAGAATATCTCAAAATATGCCCAAGTATCACTGTAAGGCAACAATGAAATATACAGTCAGCTGATGTGTAACCTCATGCAAAGGTAAGACTGCTTTTTTCTCTGAAACTGATGTTATATTTAGAGCAGTTCTTCCATGTAAAAACAAATGGGTTGTGTTTCACCAAAAGGGGAAAAAGAAAGGCTTTAACAAAAGAAGGTTTCAGTGGCTAAGAGAATTCAAATAGTCAAGAAGCTGTCCTGGAGGTTACTCCTATGCAAGCTTCAGCTAGATTTGCCAGATGACCACAGTATGATAAGCCCAAGTCAACAGTGGTCTTGAAAATCCTAAAGAATACCCAGATCCCTGTCTAAGATTCTATAAAAGTATCACTCACTGAGTTTATTCTTCAGGAACTTAAATCCTCCAGAGAACTCCCATGCCAGCTAAATCTCAAAACCCAGAGGCAATAGCCTCTTCAAGAACATCAACCAGATGTGTCTCCTTTTCCCATAATGTCGACACCCCTTTTCAACATGGAACAAGTTAGGGTGGTCACTGACTAGACATCCCTGAAGATCAAGAAAGTTATTAAACTAGAGGAAAGGGTAACATCAGACAAGGTGGAATTTAACAAAGGATTATGAATACTGAATCTCTATATAATTTTTTCTTCTTAGTTCTAGGGTATCAAAATAGCTAGAAGAAAGAAGTGAAATGGTGGAACGGTAACCCAAAGCATCCTTTGAAATTTGTTCTATAGTTACTTGTTAAACTGTAATATGAAAGTTATCACCTTTTTGTATATATGATATATTTCACAGTAAGGAAACAACTGAAAACTATGGTACTGTAACTCATAACATTTTTGGAAATTTCCTATATAACTACTTGTTAAAGCATACTTTGAAATACATTACCTTTGTGCACGTTATATTTCACAATAAGGAAATAACTGAGACTGTGGAACTGTAACCCATAACATTCTTTGAAATTTGCTAACTACTTGTTAAATTGCACTTAGAAGTTATCACTTTATGTATATATGTTATACTCTACAATAAAAAAATATGATTTTAAAAAATGGTTTGTGAAGTTCTGCCACCTGACCAAATCTGACCTTTTAGGCAAGTGGCTTGTTTAAGCTTGTGCGTTCAGTCTCCATATGCTCTCTACATTTGCACTTAATGAATATTTAAACTCAATCGATCCTCCTAAGAGTTTATATACCATTCCCCAAACACATGGCTTATTGGATGAACTTAAATAACTGCCACAGGATGCACTTGGCCAAAGCACAGAGGGGCTTGTGTAGCATTGAAACAGAAGGAGGCACAGAATGAATTCCCCCTTCATCAGAGGTGGGTTCTTAACTTCCTCTAAAAAGACACATTAACAAAACATAGGACCACCGCGAAGGATGGAAAAAGTACCCAGAAAAGCAAAACTCTAGGTTAGAATAACTCAATTAAAATGAAATAACAAACAATATATAATAAGTTTTATTATTTGAAGTAGGAGTAAGAAATTCCCAAAGACAAGGTGCCCAGGAGTTTCAATAAAAATAAAAAATCCTCCTTTTAATTAAAGAACACACAAACCCATTCACACAAGCAATTGCTTTCCTATACTGTTAACAGTAATGCTTTTGCCAATTACATGCAGAATTTTTATCTTGCCCATTGCCTAGAGTTGTGTCTCTTCTACTCCGTAGGTTAAGGGAAATGCTACCTCTAAAACCAGCACTTCTCCACTGGGATATGACTGACATTTTGGCCAGATAATTCTCTGCTGTGGGGGCTGTCCTCAGCTTTGTAGGATGTTTAGCACCATCTCTGGTCTCTACCCATGTAGATTCCAGTAGGACAATCCACTGCCCAAGTCAAGACAACAAAAAGCAACTCTAGATACTGCCAAACATCCCCTGGGGAGCAAACTCATCCATAGTTTGGAACCACTGCTTTAAACAAATAAAGTTATTTGTCTATTGCAGCAATTTCAAAGAGTTAACCATTTGTAGTGCTTTATTTGAAATTATGCTTAACTAATATGAAATCCATAAAGCTAACACTATTATAAAAACTATAATATGCCATTTCCTTTGTTCTCAGAAAATAAACTGGACCAATTCAAAGAACTGCCCAAAACAGTAATTATCCAGATGCTGGAAGCTGCGTTAAGAAAGCAGAAGTAAATACCCTGAAAATCTTGGTGTTTCCTGGCGAGCGCTGAAGATTGGTTAGGAGCAATTATTATTCATTGGTGACCTGCTTCCAGAAGCCAACTGGAGGCTTCTGCTGTCAAACAAGGAAAGGGAAAACCTGGTGCCCATAATGCCAAGCAAGGACAAGGGAAACAATGCCTATGAAACCAAGACCCTGATCTGAAAGGAGAAAAGAATTCCTAAATTCACTTTCCCAAAGGATAGCAGTAAAGAGAAAACCAAGAGTGGAAAAGATAAACATAAAAGCCAAGCGGATTGATAAACAAAATGTGGTATATCCATATAATGGAATATTATTCAGCAATAAAACTAAATGAAGTTCTGACACATGATACAATATGGATGAACCTGGAAAACATTATGCAAAGTGAAAAAACACAGTCACAAAAGACCACATATTATATGATGGCATTTACAAAATGTCCAAAACAGGCAAATCCATAGAGATGAAACCAGACTGGTAGTTGCCTAGGGCTATGGGGTGTGGAGGGTTTGGCAAGTAACAGCTAAGGGGTACAGGGCTTCTTTTGGGGTTAATGAAAATATTCTAAAACTTGTTTTAGGCTCACTGATTGCACATATCTATGAATACACTAAAAGACATTAAATTGTACATTTTAAATGGATGAGTTATATGGGAGGTGAATTATATCTCAATAAAGCTGTTTAAAAAAACAGCTTTTTCCAAGGTCCAGACCAAAGAAGTAGCCAAGGCCTCTGGTGCGCCAGGCTGTGGGACACTTGAAGCTCCTGACCCCCAAGATAAAAGCAGTGATTATTCTGTTGCATTTCCCTCATCCTTGTTTTTAAAAGAATAAAAGAATAAATCCCTACAAATGGCTTATATTAAACTTTTACATTTTAATTAAAAGTTATTAAACATGAAAAAAATTAAAAAATAAAAAAACAGCTTTGCTACAGCCAAACAGAAGACACATTTATAAATTTTTACAGACGCATCTATAAAAATTCACAAGGATGAGCTCTACCTCTGCATTTTAAAACTGCAAAAGTATAGTTTAGATAAGTAGAGGGATTAGTTTTACTTCAAGTAATACTGGGAATGAACAAGAACCTTCTTTGGACCACAATAATCTTTAGTATGAAAGAATTCTTGGTCAGGCTTACTACATCAACATATTCAAAAATAGGTAAGTTAAGAGTTTCTTTCAGTTTGCAGAGTTCTAAACTCCGAAATAATTTGCAATCACACAATAAGCTCTCAGCATTTGATGAAAAGAAATGACAGAGTAAATTTTATTCCTAATAATACAATTACACTTCACACATATATGAAAAATCAAAAGCATTCATAATGTACTTCTAATCCTTTGATACAAATTACAACAAGGAAAAAATAGAACCATAAAATTCCCCAGAGCAGTCCTTCTAAACACTCAGAATATAGGTCTTAGATGGAAAGGCAAACTAGCTCTGACTAAAAGCAGACGTCCTGGCCAAAACTCAATTTGCCATTTTCTATGTCTGAGCTATTCCAGCTGGATGTCTCTAGACTGAACAAACATATTACCCTGTCATCTTTGTTAACCTAATGTCATTCAAAGAGAAGAACAGAAGAGTAATTCAAACTACTCATTCAAAATGTCAGCAGCTACTCAGTGACCAGGAAGGTGAGGGGAGGGCCTGCGAACACAAATCCTAGAGCCTGGACAACACTTAAATGTTGTAGCTGTGCCACTGATCATCATGTAAACATCCATCTCCAGAACACAGTCTCTGTCAATTCCTTCATTAATTCAGCAAATATTTACTGAGCACTATGTGCCGAGCACTATTCTAGGAGCTGTAGATATCAAGGCCACAACTTGAGCTTACAGTCTAGTGGCGGAGGGTGCAGACAACAATGTAAATGCCTAGTATAACTAGAGATGAGTGCTTCAAAGAAAAGTTAAGCTGAATAAAGGAGAAGGACTAACAAAGGGTCATCTGAGCAGAGATGTAAAGGAAAGGAGCAAGTCATGTGGTTATTTGGGGGAAAGAGTCCAAGCAGAGACAGAAGCAAGTACAAAGACCTGAGGCAGAAAGCCTGCCTGGCCTATTCAAACAAAGCAAAAGACCAAGGTGGCTGAAGCAGTGAAGACAAAAAAGAAAGTTGGAGATGAAGTTCAAGAAATAGCTGAGGCCTTTGGCATTTACTAGAATAAGAGAAAAGCTTCTGCAGGGAGAGGTAATTAAACATTCAAAGTGGCAAAAGAATACTTTAATAGACTCCCGCTAGTTCCTGTAGGGTTAGGAAACTATTGATTCAGGCAAGGTAGTGGTAGTGCAGGTTTAAGAAATGGTCAGATTGTAGATACGCTTGAAAGTAGTGCCATCCAAATTTGCTGAGAGATTAGATGCAGTGTGAGAGAAATGAGCGAGTCAGGGAAGACAACAAGGTTTGGACTTGAACAACAGAAGAACAGAGTTGTCATCTACTGATAATGAGAATGGGAAGGAAAATTGGGAATCCTGTTTTGAACATGTTAAGTTTGAGGTGCCTAGTAGAAATCCAAGCAGAGATCTCTTCATGGATTAAGAGGTTAGAAAGCTCTGGCCTAGAGATATAAATCTAGGAATCAATCCTCAGCATACAAGGAGCCCAGAAAAACAGGAGACTACATGGTATTAAACAAACTACTGAGAATTAAACATTCAAAGTGGCAAAAGAATACTTTGAAACAAACCCTCTATATCTGTACAAGTACCTGTGGATAAATTCCATTTTAATCCAGGCCACTACAGTCCTGGCT
The DNA here is from genome assembly GCF_015220235.1 of Choloepus didactylus. NCBI lineage: Eukaryota > Metazoa > Chordata > Mammalia > Pilosa > Megalonychidae > Choloepus > Choloepus didactylus. The sequence continues at coordinate 241,622,953 of NC_051308.1, forward strand.
GGTTTCTGCTTTAGGAGAATAAGGAAGGGTATACCTCCCTCTGCTGTTTCACAGAGAAACAGGAGAACCTGTCCAAATGAAGGCTTTCGTCAGTGGTTTCTGGACCAAAAAAAAAAATAATAATAATAATAATCTGTTTGAAAGATTCTTACCTTGCATATTAGTAAGAAAGAATTGTTAGATTTAAAAAAAAACAGCCTCCTTTAAACTAACATTTTTGAGGGCCTGAATGAACTACACCAAAATTGCAAGGTTCCCATAAGGGGTGGGGTGGGGGTGGGGGGGACATGTAGTGACGAACAGTATGAATTCAAAATGAAAATTCAACTTCAGAAAAATGAGATAGATTTAAAAGTTTCCCTAGTGCATTTTGGCCAGTGTCACAATTTGAAACCTAAAGAAAAATTAAGTCAGATAGAGAAACATCTACATATACTTCATGAAAGTTCATTATTTTTAAATACTTGATATTAAAAGGTTTGGATTCAAAAGCTATGTGAATTATTACAAGAAATCTAAGGTAACATTCATCAATGAAAGAAAAGGGAAAGCTGCTATATTTAAAGAATAATCATACACTTGAAATACAATTTAAAGAGAACAAATTACCAAATTGGCAATTACAAATAACAAAGATGTGTCTAGTAATGTGAGAAACAAGCACTATTCCTAAAAAGAATAAATGCTCACCCGATTGTGGAGAAGAAAAGAATTTATTCAAGATCTTGCAAGAACGGGTGCACAACCAAAATGTGGGGGGTTGACACCCAGAACAATAGACCCAGCAGAATTTACTCCCTACACCTAACTCACAAGTCCCTTCCCTGTTTCTCCAGAGACTGGATACTCCAGAGGTTACATTCTATTCCACAAGCCTAACTAGCCAGCACAAATTTGAAACATGCAGCCCACGCAAATAGGAAACATTTGAGTTAAGTTTCCCCCGTGAATTTGCAACATTTGGAAGGGCTGGAACAAATCCCCACCCCTGACTATAATGGTTATGCCCAGGCCTCTTTAGAGCCGGTCTGGGCTAGTTTCATAACAAGTTATGAGGCTATTTTGGGAACCTCTACCCTCCAGTCTCCACCTTGCAAGGGTAGGAGATAGTGGGCAGATAAACAGGGGGACCTACTCTGGAGTACAGTTTGTCTTTTTAACATTTTGCCAATTCTCGAACTGCCCCACCCTGCCAGGCACACTTATACTCTGTGAAAGCTAAACTTAATCTCATTCTCACAAATCCCCCCTCTTTCTTTTAAACTCTCTTTAGCTTTCACACTCCAGTCTCTCAAATCTCTGAAGAGCTTTCCCACATTCCTCATGGTATAAAGCCTCCTCTTTGAGGGGGTATACATTGTTGCATGTGTATTGAACCCGCTTTTGTTTGGTTAGGGCTGTCTCAATAAATCTTTGAGTCAACCCCCCCTCCACACACACACACATGGAATGATGCAGCAGCCAACTGCTGTGAGTACTCCAGCTACAATGATAAGAGAGGTCAAAATGGACACCACCACCCCTTTCCACTTTCCAAACCAGCTTTCCAACCATCTAGTGAGAGGATTATTAATACCTGAGTTCCCTGCTAATTCTTCAGATAAAGCAGTTAGACCTTGCAAAGCTTCGGTGACAGTCCCATCAGGTGCTGTATTATATAGGATAAATGTACAACAACTGCCACCAATCATTACACAAACGCCTCTGTTCTAGTTCGCTGATGCTACTGGGATGCAAAACACCAGAGATGGATTGGCTTCTATAAAAGGGGGTTTATTTGGTTACACAGTTACAGTCTTAAGGCCATTAAAGTGTCCAAGGTAATGCATCAGCAATCGGGTACCTTCTCTGGAGGATGGCCAATGTTGTCCAGAAAACCTGTTAGCTGGGAAGGCACGTGGCTGGCGTCTGCTTCAAAGTTCTGGTTTCAAAATGGCTTTCTCCCAGGACGTTCCTCTCTAGGCTGCAGTTCCTCAAAAATGTCACTCTCAGTTGCTCTTGGGGTATTTGTCCTTTCTTAGCTTCTCCGGAGCAAGAGTCTGCTTCTAACGGCCATCTTCAAAATGTGTCTCATCTGCAGCTCCTGTGCTTTCTTCCAAGTGTCCCTCTTGGCTGTAGCTCCTCTTCAAAACATCACTCACAGCTGCACTGAGTTCCCTCTGCCTGTCAGCTCATTTATATAGCTCCACCGATCAAGGCCCACCCTGAATGGATGAGGCCATGCCTCCATGGGACTAGCTCATCAGAGTCATCACTCACAGCTGGGTGTGGCACATTCCAAGCACATCTAATCAGCACCAAAATGTCTGCCCCACAAGACTACATCAAAGATAATGGCGTTTGGGGGACACAAAACATTCAAACTGGCACAGCCTCCTTTTTCAGCCAGCATCATGTCTAAGGTTATTCTATTTTTCCATGCCATTCAGCTAGTAGCATCTTGCTGCTTCGTGATGCCCTTAACTGCATCTTTGGTGTAACTGATAAATTTTTGTTGGTTATAATATATGTAATTAATCTAGTCTACATTCTTATTATTATGACCCACCAGAAAAAAATGACCCAAAGCCTGCAGCTACCTGATTTTTAGCCTTAAACTTATTTGGGATTCTCTGTGGAACTCCTACTCTGTCTAAATAGATTCGGTCATTGAAAGGACCAGGTAAGCTTTTTTGCTTCCCTTTTCTCTCGGGTTTTCACATCCTCCCCTTTCTCAAATGCCAGGGTGAATGGAATGGTCAATTGAATCACAGTAACTAGAAAAAAAGGCAGTAATTCTTTCACTTGCTGCTCCGCCCCTCCTGTATGAACAAATCAGTAACGGTGATCTTCAAGAATTTAAATACATCTTCATCAAAAAGTCTTCATCAGAAATTATATATGGTCCTTTTACATCTAAAATATGATATGAAAATGTCTGCTTCTCAGAATCAAAATTTCCATTAGAAACGTGGAAGTCATTTTATTTGAACATTTTATATCAATTCAGTATTTATTCTCTTTCCTTATTATATTTTCTATCTTATACTATTAGAGAATATGTTTTTTTTTTTCAAAAACCCTCAATAAAACACATCCAAAATATTTTCAGATTATCCCAGTATGCACTACAAACATTGTTTCCTCATCTGGCACAATGTGAAAAGGTGGGAAGCAATGACTCCAGATAATCTTGTTAGTGCAAGCACAGTTCTACAGTTGACTGTTGATTATATAGATTCCCTGTACTTGATGGTACAAAAGGACAATGTCCAGTGTAGGAAAAGCCATTTAAAAAGGGGTAAGGCGTATGGTGTGCAAATAAAACTTAAAAAAAAATTTGGAGTCAATCCCCAATAGAGTGTAGATTTCTAAACTAAGGATTCTTACAGACAATGATCTAGCCTTTGCCATTCACCTGCAATGAGGGTAAATCGGTTTTCCTGAGCACTGAAGTTCTCTCCATGGCCAGGAACAGAACACAAAAGACAGCCAAAAGTGGCCAGGTGACGTATGACAGTATGCAAAAGGCGTAACTGGCGAACCAGTGGACATTACCAAGCCAAACAGGCACCTTCCACCTTGTAACCTGAAAATGAGAAAATACACTACAACAAGTGAAAAGAAGGAAACTATGAAAGGAAGCTGGGGACAACAGGGACCTCCAGAATGTCAACTATCCCACTGCAGGCTATCAGTAGGAGCTGGAAAGCTCCCACAAAGCTCTCTGGTTATTCGGCCTCAGGAATACCCACCCAGTTTCTGGCCCCAATATGTCAACCCCATTGTATCTTCACAGTTTTCAGAGTCCTCTCTCAAAATAAAATAACTCTTAAGAATATGCCAGCACCCTTCTATCAGGTGTCTAAAACAAAACTAAACTAAACTAATACCATTTGCTCAGGGTAAAATACGAATTCCATCTACAAAAAAAAATTACATATAATCTGCAATAACTATAATAAACTCAGTCAGAGGGCAGAATTACAATGAGGAAATCCAGTGAAGTATATATACATTTCCATCCTTTTGATAAGGAGAGCAGCCACACATTCAAGAATAAAATAGTGCCTATCATTATGAAGGAACTTAATCTGTTTATATGGCAAGCTTTAGAGGAGTATATAATCCTCTCTCCTCTGCAATTCCACCCCACCCCACTCCACCCCATCACAGATCATCTGCCCCAGTCCTGTTCATCAAGTAATGTATTTTCTTGTGAAAATCTCCTTTACCTCTCTGACCAGGTCCACCTGGAAACAAAAAGAGAACGTCCTCTAGTCTACATCATGGGTTTCGAATATAAATATGACTCTTTTCTAAAGCATGTATCTGTCAAGATCTTGGAAAGAAAGTAATTACTAAGAAAACCATTAATTTGCAAAACAAAGGGATCCAAAAATAAGTGCCAAAATAAGAAAAACTAAATTGCTTTCCTTTAAAGAATGGGGTGGGAAAGTTTATAAATATTTTTATTTTAAAACATACCAAGGTTAAATCTATAACATTACAATTTAAAACACAACTTTTCTTAAATAACATGGCAAAGTTGCAACTTTTTCCATAGATCAGTGGCCTAAAGGGGCCTCATCTTGACATTCATAAACTATTAACCCAACCCTGTAACTAACACTAGGCTAAAAGAAAACTTTTTGATTTACAGACTTGAACATTATCATCAAAAACAAAGTATTACAGAATTCTTTTTTAGGATAATATAGGTAAATTTTCAGAGCTTTAACCAAGTTTTTTCACTTTGGAAGCAAATGAGAACAGGATCACACCCATGAACAAAAACTGAGATAACACTGAGCAGGTGTTACATTTCTTCCACAAGCAAAGAGATCTTTCTAGAAGTAAGAGATCATCTAACAAGACTTGAATTCCTCATGTGTTGGCAGGCTTAATCAATAAAACATAGCTATTCTTTTCTAAGTTTCATCTCCTATACTTCAAGATAAAAAGAGAGCAATTGCCAGGTTAAATGAGGTATGCATCCCAACTGTTCAAAGTCAAGTTCCCTTGACAAACTTTCTCAATAATGTTGTCAAGGAAAAATTAAACCAAAAAGCAAAATACTCATCTCATGCTCCAAAACCAAAATACCAGAAGCTCAGGTTATTGCCCAATGTAAACATATACTGAAAAGCTCTAGTCTCTAGTGATCTTTAAGATTATCCGGAAAATGCAAGCAAGACAGTATTCAGCACAAGAGAACATAAATCCCAAAAGTAACTGATAAATGCAAACTAGAAACTAGAAGGCTGAAATGTAAATGGAGCATAGGGTTATAACAGCATTCTCAAAAGACATCCTCTGTCATTTCAGCAAACAGAAAAATTTCTTCCCAAAAGCTTTCAACTGAAACCTGCCACTTTGGGTTAATTTGCTCAAATCCATGGGACCTGGGGGAAATACAGAGATCCCTTTCTTTATGTTCCTCCCTGCTTTACTTCGCAACTTGCCAAAAAAAAAAAAATATATATATATGACTAATTACCTAGGCATATGTGTACCATTCTCAGCAGCTGGCAATTTTTTGACTAGCTGGATGTGATATGTGTTACTTCTCTATGTCTGTCACTTTCAATATCTTTAAACAAATGGCATAGTATAGAACAGGTGGAAAGTATTTTTAGACTATTACAGACTTAAAAATTTGTGGAAAAGGCAGTGATAATAAAAGGGCAATTGTTGTCATCAAGGAAAAACCCAGAGCTGTGCCCAATAGTAAAGAAAATATTAAGTATCTGAGGGCCCCCCACAACCACATCCAAAACTAAGCCAAATCCTACTCTACCAGGAGCAAAAACAGTAGGGTGTGTGTCCTGTTGGTGACACTATTAACATTTCCTGATAAGAACACTCTGACACACAGGAAAAAGAACACAGCAAGGATATCGACTTAGGATTCAACAGTGTAGAGAAGATACTTAAAGCCACAAGAATGAATGAGGTAACCCAGGAAGAACAATAGGTGAAGAGAAGGGGCTAAAAAGACAGAAACCATATATATAAGGACAGCCCATGGTAGTATTTCCCAAATCAAATTCCTCAGAAAGAATATCCAGAGGGCCTATGACAGACAGCTCAAGCCTAAAACCACAACCAATAAAACTTCCTGTGTAAAGTTAAGTGCAGGACACACTACTTATAAAGACACTTAAAGTCTGCATTATATATTGTCTTATTAAAGGTTCTAAGAAGTCCATTGGTTATAAAAACTCTTCAACAAGTTACTTACTACACACCCACAGCATATTTCCCAGTAATGGAGTAATTCATCTCCATATGACAAAACTTATAATCGATCAGTGCAAACTTTCAACAGCATTTGAGTCATTGACAAGAATAACAGAAATTTTACAACTCAACTGCACTCAACTCATCTTTGGTGTTCTTGGTGGGAATCCAACTCCCCAAGCACCTGCCACATCAACGTGTGCCTTGACCACTGATCAAGTTTTAGAAAAGAAAACCAAAATATTCAATTGGCCATTCTTTTCACATTAGAGGCCAAACCTCAACTCTACATATAAAGAATCATTCTCTTCACAAAACATTCTTAAATGACAAGCTGAAAGACTTAACATGAATCAAGTCAGTTTTTCTTTTTCTTTTGGCCAAACCAAAAAAAAGAGGATAAATAAGGGAGAGGGGTCAACTCACTCAAGCGGGCCATTAATGTCAGGTAACACTGATGATGATAACAAATCACATTCTACAAATCCCCATGGCACAGAGGCACTCAATAAACACTCTGCAGAAAACAGTATGCTAAAATACATCCAGCTAATCCTAGGAAAGTTATTTTAGTTCGTACTGCTAAATGGGAAAAGGGTCAGTTCTCCTCAGGGAGGCTTTCCTTGACTACTCACACCCCTCAACGGGCTCTCACAGCCCTCTGAGAGACTGGTTTCCCCAAGCAGACCCTATCCAGTCTGAATAAGCACTCCTAGTTTCTGTTTCAATCCCCAAGAACAGGAACTGCACCATGTTTACCTTAGAAAACAATCAAATATTTGATGAAGGAACAAAATCCACTTATTAAGACTTCATTTTTCATTATCCATTAACAAGCTTCCCTCCTTTATAATCCGAAAGCACAGATTCTTAAGGCAGAATGATAAGGTTCTCATTAATGCTTTTCTTAAATACATTAAAATAAGCTACCTTGGGATTTTTTTGTTTTAAAAATTAAATCCTAATTCTCCACTGCACACACTAAGAGTGACTTTATACTCTTTTACATTCCTTTCTCTAAAGGATCAACTTTCTCTAAAAGAAAACAAAGATAAAAGCCCATGTCCACAAAACTACACCACACTTATAAATGAGAATGCCCTCAGATACACATTGTACAGTCATGTGAATCACGAAACAGCTTTAATCTAGGGCTGTGTAATCCAATGTGGCCATTAGCCACACATGACTATTTAAATTAACTGAAATTAAATAAAATTTAAAATGCAATTCCTCAGTCAAACTAGCCACATTTCAAATACTCAACAATCACACGTGGTTAGTAAAATATTAATAATCCATTTTTCCCATTTCAATAGGCCACTCACTTTTATTCAACTCTAATAGCTTCAATTATGAGAATATGCATAAACGTGAACCCAGGGACTTCATCCTCGATTCTCACAAAGACAGAAGATTTCAGTTCTTCTTAGAAAAAATAGAGTGAGAGAGTCCAATAGCAATCTAAGGCTTTAATCTTCCATTCTTTCAGCAATTTACACAACTTGACCTGAGGAAAAAAGAGCAAGAAAGTATTTTTCTCCACTACACCATTTATCCACAGTCACCTATGCCAAGTTTTAAAATCACAGGTTCCATTATCTTATGCCGTTAGCCTTCTTCCTTCATAAATTCTCCTTTCCATCCTGATCTCCTCTTACTCATTCAACATATTATGACATCATTCTAAAATCAGGGTCTAAGTCTCTGGCAGTAGGCGGTATGTAATGACAGTCTGGATAAAATCATGAGTCCATCCCGGCTCAGAGGATTTTAAAAATTCTATGCAATTGTTGTGTGGGGTTGTAGGAGGTTGCATGTTTTTCTTCATAATAAAAACAAACCTCAATTTGTGCAATGTTGGTACATTGCCTCTTTATTTATAACACAAGATGACAGTTCTGATTATCTACAAAACTGGAGCTTTAAGGGGCACATCTTTTCATTCATTTATTTCTCAAGAATGATTGAAGTATTTCAAAACCTTCCCTGAGCACTTTGCTAGTTCTATCTGCCACTTGTGCTGATTAGCATCAGTTTCTTATATACAGGAAGAGAGGCAGGCAGACTCTTGATTTGAGGCAGGGATAATTTATAAAATTCCTCTCTAAAACTTGAACCATAAACGTTTTTCTCTAATGCAACACTGCAGTACTGGCTTGAAAACAACACTCAGGGGAGACCTGTTTCCTGAGTGATGTATGGTGAGGGGGGAAATTATCACAGGGACATGTGGCAAAGGATTTACTGCCTTAGAAGAATGGTAGTCACATCACACCAACACCCTTTCCATACAGACTTGGAGCAAAATGGGGAAAGGCATGTAAACTTGTTCAGTGACCAGCATTCTGCCTTTCTGTGTCTTATTTCTTACATGAAGTAGGGAGAGTGGTGGGACCCTGAATGTATGCATGAGCTGCATTTCTCTGGACCTGCAAGTCCCAGGTACCAATGATCTCTGCCATGAGAAGGGACCAAAACGTAAGCAACTACTCCCTTCCATTGGAAGAGCCTTCAAATCTAAGACAGCAAGCAAAAGTAGAACTTCTTTATAGAACTAAAGCAAATTCTCCTAGGGAATTCCAGCTTGAATGCAAAGGATTCCACAGAAAATATTTCCAGAATGACTTTGACAGGAACAGGAAGGAACCACTCAATAACAAGGATATAAAGTCACACTGATGGGGGAAAGCAGGGGGAGGTAAAGAGGAGGATGGAGGAGGAGCAGGAGGAAAAAAAAAAAAAAAACTTAGATCTTGAGACAGGAGAATCAGAATTAGGGCTTCAAGATAAAAAGGAAAGAGGCTGTGAAATACAACATCTATGCATAAATGGGTCCTTAGAAGAAAAGAAAGCACTCAGTCAGGATAAAAGGAAAAGAAAGAATTATCAGTAAAGAATTAGCCCCATTGAAGTGTGAAAAACCTTACTGATTTAGAAATGAGAGGGCACCCTTATACTATTCACATCCAGCTCAGGTTAGGACTTGCAAACTGAGTACACTATACCCCAGGAAAAGGAGACAGGTAAATAAAAAAACATTAAGAAAATTGCTTCCCACTAATACAAGTCAATCCTGCAGGAATACATGTTAAGAAAACATTACCGTGTGTTTTCTACAAATGCTAGATACAGGTCAAAATTTCCAATGGATCAACCACATGGGCGGGGAGCCAGAGAAGTAGGAAAGAACATAAAACAAAAGAGAAGAGAAATTTGAAAATTCTTCACTAAAACAATTATAAGCACTGAGATACAACAATGCTAAATGGGGTGGGGGGACCTTAGAAACTAATTTCCTGGCTTTTAAAATTATTTGTTCCTTCTAACTTACAACAAAGCTAAGAGAAACCATCCAGAAAGAAAAGGATATGAGGGGGAGGGGACAGGGAGCCAAGAAGAAAGCGATAATCTACAATAAACTACACTCCTATCAAATAGCTCGAGTGGCAGAGGCACTTCCAAACCAAACCAGATATGGATTTTATATAAAAGGAATAAATGATAAGGATCACACTGATAGCTGTTGATATACTTAATTATATATAGTAACCAGGAAGGTCTTTTTCTTAGTATTTTTATCAAGTGCTTTGAAAAATAAAGTTTTGGGAGCCACGTCTTCTACCTACTCATCTTAAAAGGAAAGATAGCTGGCTCTTCAGTTTAGGTAAGCTTTAAATTATTTGGTAAATATTTGACTTTAGAACAACTAACACTGTGGCAAAAGGGCAAATATTTGCTTAGCTTAATCATTCTCTATATATTATTCTACTTCCCCTGTAGATACACAATGTGAGATGAAATCTAAAATCATCATGCCTAAAATCTGGCCCTAGAACAAGTGCTACTGACTATCTCAACAAAACCTGAGGTTGGGCAACACTTCTTTAAATCCTACATCATAGGCCATCTATTAAATAAAAATGAAATTTATCCTTACTACTATAAAGTAGCACAGACAACATTACCTAAAATATTTATATATAATCACCACAGATAACAGTAAAAATAAAGAACTATAGTCCTCACTTGGATTTTTAATGGCAGCATTAAGGAAGTAGGATAAGAATGGGAGAAGAAACTGAAATATATTCTTTTATATCCTAATATTCATATTTAGAGATTTGGTCAAATGAGGTAACAACTTGACTCTATACTTCAGGTTTGAGAAGAAGGCACTTAAACATAATAAACTGCACATCAAAAAAGAATTCTGTACACTCTATTCCCATTTCAGCATAATCGCACAAAGACCATCCCTAATGAGATTTAGGGTTATTTTGATCCTAGGTCTCCTTTACTCTGAATCCTAGCTACTCTGAATAAGTGACAAAGATTTCTGCCTTCCTCACCCCCAGGCACCTCCCCTGTACTGTGGCTCTGTCACATCATGAGATTGAATCTGTTTATTCATGTGTGAAATGCAGACTTGTTCTTCTGAAGGGCACTATATTTTTCATAATTTCATGACTAATAACTGCATCTAAATTACATCTCACTTCCTTTATACCATTTATAGAATATGATACAATAAGTGCTACACACTTCAACATAAATCTTGCTATGAACAGCACAGCCTATGAACTCGTTTCTTAAGCTACACAACCAGTTTCTGTTCTGAGGCACTATGAAAACATGCAAAGTGGGTAGTTTCTGTTAGTTGTTTTTTTTTAAGCGAAACATTCCTAAGTTCATTTTTGTTGTTATTACCCACCATAAACTCTCAAAATGATTGTGGCCATGTACTGTTTAATAAGGAATGACTTCCTGGTTTCTTTCACGTCAAAATGTCCACTGTGTACTGACACTAAGACCAAAGTCTTCCAACATATGAATGTGAAAATTAATGTTACCTACAAAATAAAAATAACTATATTAACTTGCTGTCTATATCCAGGAATGTGAAGGATGTAATAATTATTTAAGGAAAAATACTGGCTCTAGTAATATAAACCTGGAATAAAAATCAGACAGTCAAGTAATGACATATTTCACAAGCGTTGTCAGCCTCAATCAGGTTTTTCAACCATGTCTTTATTAGAAATGACAGTGATTTTTTTGCATGCCTTAACTTCAATCTACAAAGCAATCAAGAATCTTAGTCTCAGGAAGGTAACTGATTCAAAAGCAGGAAATAAAACTACTCAATGCTAAATATGGAAGACCAAAAGACCCTGACTCAAAAATTGTGCTCTATTTACGAGTTCTATGCCTCAGTTTCTTCACCTTAAAACAAAACAAACAAAAACAACAAATAAACAAAAACAGAAAAAAACCCACAGATGAACAGGACTCTAAAATTCTTACTATGATTCATCAATATTAAATTGAATAACTTCACAAAACAAAAATAACAAATTATCAATATTTTCAGTGCTGTATATTTGTCAGCTTAGCTTGAGTATTCAAGTAGGAGGAAGAGATACGGGCCCAAGAAGCCAAGTAGTGCTCCCTATCCCTAGCCATTTTTCCAGACATTCTACAATGCAATACCCTGGGCAACTTAATGTGCCTTCTTAAGGACTAGAAAACTTAAAACACTGGGGGCGGGGGGGGGGGGGTCGTCAGAGGGGGAAGGGAGGGAGGGAGGAAGAAAGGGAGAGAAACAGACACCCCTCTCCACAAATCTCTTCAGTGACACAGAAACTACACATGCCACTGCAGATTGCCTAGAGAAAAACATTCACCAGAATGAATGATGCTGGTTTTGAAAGAATACCAAGAAAGGCATAAAACAGAGAAAATACTCATTTATGGCAGAAATTATAAACAAACTATACTACCTATAGGTTAAAAAGTTTAAAAAAAACTTCAAGCAAATTCCTCCATTTTTCCCCTTCTCCAAAATACCAACCAACTTTTTCATTAATCAACTAGGTTGTCTGGATATGGTCTGGTCACAATCTGATTCCCTTTACAACACCACAGCACTAAATTAGGCTAAACAGAATTGTTCTGCTAGTTTACTGGCTCCAAATATATATATATACACATATATAAAATAGATTAGTACTAACTTTCCACCCAATAGGTCTGCCTACAGTGTCCAGGCTTTCTCCTGTAAACTCTCAACACACATTCATCTACAAGGACAAGATTCTTTGAAAGAGTTTCATGGGCAAATCAAGCAAAAGAAATACAATAAGTCACTGGTCAATATGAAAATGTAATTTCCAACGTAAATCCAACTTGAAGAAAGCTACCTCAATACTTATGAAGCTGTGTGCACTGATCAGCATTTCTAGAGAAGTCTTACTCCATTATTTATAAAACCCTTCCAAATACACTTAGAAAAGGCTTTCTGAGAAGAATTTTATATTTGCTAAGTATATGACAGTTCATATATTTCACAAAGTTTCAATAACAAATAACATTATTTCACTACTTCTAAAGCTAAAACTGTATTTCTAATAATCCAACAAGAAAATAGTAACAAATTGTCCTAAGAAATCTACAAGTAAAAGGTTATTAGATTAAATTAAATTATCTTAAATAATAGTCACTGAATTTTTTCACTGGTACAGTACTGTTTAGAATCTTTTTCAATGTTCAAAAATGTAGCTGTTTTAGAGATGCCAGAAGAAACTAATTTAAATAATCTAAGATTGCTTCAGTCACATCTGGCATTGTAAAAAAACAGACATGCCAAGTAAAACCCCACTAGCTGAGGAAGTTAAAAAAACAAAACCCCACAACTATCCTTTGACTGAGGGTTTCCATGGAGATGTGACTCCATTAACCGTGAGTGAAATGTTTGACTGGATAATTTCCATGGAGGTGTTATACCACCCATTCAGGGTGGGTGTTAATTGTATCACTGGAGTCCTATAAAGGAGTTCACAGACAGAAGGACCTCAGAGCAACTGAGAGTGACATTTTCAAGAGGAGCTGCAGCTAAGAGAGGACAAAACACCCCAAGAGCAACATTTTGGAGAACGCAATTTTGAAACGCAACCTGGGAGCAAATGGACACCAGCCACGTGCCTTCTGAGCTAACAGAGGTTTTCTGGATGTCAATGGCCATCCTTCAGTGAAGATACCCTATTGATGCCTTACCTTGGACACTTTATGGCCTTAAGACTGTAACTTGGTAATCAAATAAACCCCCTTTATAAAAGCCAATCCATTTCTGGTATTTTGCGTAATGGCAGCCTTAGCAAACTGTAACAGATGGTTATTGTAAGAAAGGAATAAGTTTCGTTTTCACATAGAGACAGCATGGAATAAGGGAAATGGAGGCAAAACCAGTTTAAACAAGCCCCAGACAAAGAGAAGAGAGAATCTGTCTGCTCCTTATATGGAAAAGTAACCATAGTTACTGGACTGTAAAGAGATATGAGGTAATATCAGAGGCGGGAACTCACAGCAAAAAAAAATTAAAATTTTGGGGGGATAGGCTGATCAGTTCAAAATCTCAATAATGAGCTAGTTGGCTCTCTGGGATTGGCTGTACAAATTAAAATCTCAAAAGATGAATCAGTTAGTGTTCTCGGATAGGCTGTAACCTCTGTAGTACCCAGTCAATGGGGAAACAGGGGAGGGACTTGCGAATTAGGAGTAGGAGATTTAAAGATCGCCATTCTCTTCCTCTGGCGCGCCAGCCTTCCACTGTTTGGCTGGATGCCCTATCTTGAAAGATCGTAAATAAATTCTTTTCTCCTCCAGAACCGAGAGAGCGTTTATTCCCTTACAGGTACCGCTTTATTTCCGACAGTTATTAAGACATTCAAGAGGACGTGTGACAAAGGCAGCTGAGTAGCTCTGGACAAGAGATAAAATTATTAGCTATACTCATTTAGATATTTTTTAAAGCCATTGGTCCTAGTGGAAAAAGTAGAGTTGACAAATATTTATCAGACACCTATGATATGCCAATCACTGGTAAGCAACCAGTCAAAATTCCTTGCCCTTCAAGAGTTTACATGAATGTGGGAGAAAATACAATAAACAATAAAAACAAATAAGTATGTAGTATGTGAGAAGACAAGTACTACAGGGAAAAAAATAAGAGTACAGTAAGGGGACTCTAGAGAGGAGACTAGAGAGTCAAGGTAGGTCTCACGAGACTTCAAAATGGGGAAACAGGGCACCCAGATATCTGCAGAAATGTATTCCAGGAAGAAGAACCAATTCAAAGGCCTCAATGATCTTCACCAGAGCAGTTTCCCTGGAGGAATGAGGCAAAAGTCTTACAATGGGATGGATTTAAGAGAAGAGAGAAGTGGAGGCCCTAAGTACAGAAAACTTTTGTTGAAAAGTTTTTGCTGCAAGAGAAATAAGAAATACACATTGAAGCGGAAGTCAAAAGAAGGAATTTTGTTTTTATATTTTATTGAAGGGAGAAAAGAAGCAGGTTTGTATACTTTGAGGAATGAACCAGTAGAAAATGAAACATGAATGATATGAGACAGGAAATTAGGATACAAGAGGGCAAGGGATGGAGCCTCAGAGTGGAGGGACTGGCCTATACTAACAGAGTATATAGGCAGAAAAGCAAGAGTCCATGCGGCAAGGTTGGTAGATGTGGTGGTGGGAATATGCAGTTCTCTTCTGCTTTGATTTTTTTACTGAAACAGGAACCTGAGCATGAGGACGGGTGATGAAGTATGAGAGGAGGAAGCATGAAAGAGTCACCTAGGAGAGTGAGCAAGTGAATGGACTAGGAAAATAAAGTATGAACACCCAAAAGCCTTAAGGGCCAACCTGAATATTATGAACCAACTGGGAACCAACACTATGAAGTTCACCTAATCAGAGACATAAAAGTTATCTGTAATCAATTAACAAATAATAAATTATTTAAAGTAAACTGCTAAAAAATTGCAAGTATCTAATATATTTTGAGTACAAAATGTAAAAGCAATGCTCTGGGAAAGCTGCAATTTCTCCATATAATATGCTGAAAGAGATCACATCCTATTTTCACACCGTATTCATAATTGCTTTATTATACCTTGAAGGAGTCATCAGTCTCTGAAGAATTTAATACTCTTGGGCTGAAGTTAGTTTCTGTAAGTCAGACTGGGTTTGAATGCCTTGAGCGAATTACAACATTGTAATAGAGAAGCATTCAGCTTTATCATGTTTGTACTCACAGAAGTCTAAGTGTACATATAAAAGATTATCTAAGAACATTCAATTAATCAACAGGAACTACAATATGAAAAAGCATTCCTAATTACACTGTGTTGTTTTGTACAACTCTGTGAATATAGTAAAAACCATTGATTTGTACACTTTAAATGAGTGAATTGTACGGTATGGGAAATGAATCTCAATAAAGCTTTTTTTAAAAACCTATTCCAAGCTCTTAAACTCAAAGGAAAAGTTTTTATTATCAGGAAGTAAAAATCTGAATTTTTCTTTTCAGATTCTTTGTTAAAATTTCAATGGGAAATGGAGCAAATACAGTTGTTCTGACAGCTGATAAACACAAACTTTGTAAAACTCGGGAACTCTTTCAGATTGAAGGGAAGAGCTTAGGTTAGGGTTTGGGGTTTTGTTTTGTTTGGTATTTGCTTCCCTGTTTAAATGCTTGAAGTTTATAGCGTCTAACAATTCCTGTTTCATCCCTTTGATAAAGACATACTCAAATCACCTGGACTAAAAATGAAAAGCAATCCTTTGGCTGCAAATAGCTACAGATAACTCCTATATTCTATCATAGACACCCATTGGGAAGACTAAATGGCAAACCAATACCAGTAACAAAGTTAAAGGACAAAATGTCAAAACTAATTCAGGCGATATCGTATGTCTTAGAGTTAGGATACTTCACAGAAATTTTTATACTTCAAATCTAACCAGCAGGCTGAAGAATTCATAAGCTCTGATTTTTCTTCCCCAAGACAAGAAAGCTAAATTCAACAATTTCATGACAAAGTTTTAGCTCCCATGTCAAAATGTAAGAAACGGGCCATTTCTCCACCTTGAAAATAATATCCCCACAAAGTTTAAAAATAACCATATGTTCTTCTAAGCATAGGGATTAGAAGAATGAACTGCCAAAATAAAGGTGTTCATGGATGGAACAATGGATTTAGAAGTCAGGAAACATAGCTACAAAGAGGTGTGACCAGCTCCCAAATGCAAGCTGTGAAGAAGGGCAAGTCAATTTAACTCCTCTAGACTTGGTTATCTCATTTTGTAATCTGAAAAGCCGGCATGTACTCTGCCTACTTCAAAGCGTAGTCATGAGGACCAAATGTGAGCTTAGTGAGGGCTGTTCAATAGGTGTAAAGCCTTCTGCAAACAGAAGCATAACCATCATTTCACTCTCCAAAAGCTCAGCCTCTCTGATGAGTTACTGACCACCTTCTACTCTGCATGTACAAAATTTACTGTCCTATATAATTTCTATGACTGTCTTCAGGTATAAAATGAACCTTTATTAAAAACAGAGAGAGATTTAAAGGATGACTTACCTAAAAGGGTCGACACAACTTACTGAGATACAAACGAAATAAAATTTAAAATAGATGAGGGAACTAGGATAACAACAACAGCTAAGGTTTATTAAGCTTTTGCCTGTACTGACTACTACTCTATGAGCTTTCCATTTTACCTTCACAGCAACACATGAAATAGGAATCATTTATAGAAAAGACCCTGAGCACCCAGGGGTAAACTAAGTTTCCTCAGGTCACACACCTAGTTTGGATGCAGAGCCTGACTCAAATACTCCATATTGCTTCTCTTTTCCTTGGGACAAAGGAAAATCATGGGAGGAAAAGGGATTGAAGAAGATTAAACCATGAGTGAGGTGGTACATAAACATAAATGTATGTATTCAATTTCATTTCATATCTTTTGTTAGCTCAAAGTAAATGTGCTAAGTTACAGAATTCTAAAATCCTAAATTAAAAGCAAACTATAGAGTTCTGGGAAGATGGTGGATTAGGAGAGACAGAGCAAAACTCTCCTCTGTGAAAAACACTAGACAAAGGACAGAAAGTGCTCCAGAACAGCAGTTCCAGGGTTCCATTGGCTGGGCAGGGACTTCTACACCCACAGTGAGTATGTACTTGGAGAAAACTAGAGACTGCATTTAACACCAGTGAGTGTTCGGCCCTGGACACCATCGGGGAATGGGCAGTTGGAGCCGACTGATGAACACGGAGGGCAGCAGAATTCCACACACCGGGCACCCTCCTTAGCACTTGGCTTGGATGATAACCCTTTGCAACCCCAAGGCCAAGAGCCCCCATGCAAGGGACTGGTGGTTGCAGCAGGCAGGCAAGCATGGAAGGAGGCAGCTTTCCATGCCCATGCAGCCATCTTAGCAGTTGGCTGGGGAGATACCCTTCACAGGCCTGCAGCCAAGATCTTCCTTGAGGAAATTCGGGATTTGTCAGGCTTTTGACAGCATCCATTCTTCCTCCAGGGAAACCCACAGTGTGCACAGCCTGGAGGCAGTGGCACAGCACTGAAGTGCCAGGAGCCCTCCCCCAACCCAAGGAACTTGGAAGTGCATGGCAGACAAGGACTGTGGGGCATATGAGCTGGTAGCTGAGACGCGCAACTCTGCAGCACCAGAGAACTCCACCTGCAGCCCTTGGAATGACCTGTATGACCGTGAACTGGAGTGCACTCCCTGCCAAACTGTGCAGGGTAGGATCCACACCCACAGGGCTGGCTGTCCCCAGTGCACACGGAAAACGGGTGCACTGACTGGACTTGCCAGATGGTCTGAACCCACTCTCAGTGCCTAGACAAGTTGAGGGAGAACTGGCTTGAGGGGAAGAGGTGGCTCAAGACCCACATCTGCTGTTAGGTGAGGCAAAGTGCACTCCACCAAGCTGTAGCTCTGCCAAATTACAGATAAATGTTCAAATAATCCTGGACATCCTAAAAGAACCCCATTAAGATAAGCAAATGCCAAGAGGCCAAAAAAAAAAAAAAAAAAAAACAGAACACTATAAAGCATATGAAGAAACCAGAAGACATGGATAATCCAAATGTCAAAATCAAAAATCCAGAGGAGACACAGAACCTGGAGCAATTAACCAAAGAAGTACACACAAACATTTACATCCTGGCTCAGGATTAAAGGACATAAAGCACAAAAGAAAGAAAAGAGAAAAAAAATACAAAAATTTGAAATGGATCTCAGGGAAAAGATGGACAACATGAAGCACACAAACAGAAGAATCACTGGGGTTCCAGAAGGAGAAGAGAAGAGTAAAGGGAGAAGAAGAATATTCGAAGACACTGTTGGAGAAAACTTCCCAACCCTTCTAAAAAACAAATATGAAAATCAAAGATACCCAACAAACCCCAAATAGAATTAATCAAAAAAATCCCACTCCAAGACGTATTTTGATCAGATTGTCAAATGCTGAAGAGAAGAAGAAAGTTCTGAAAGCAGCAAGGGAGAAGCAATTCACCACATACAAGGGAAACAATATAAGACAAAGTACTGTCTACTAAGCGGGCATCAGGGAGGTGAGAAGGCAGTGGTATGACATATTTAAAATTCTGAAAGAGAAAAAATTACCAGCCAAGAATTCTTTATGCAGCAAAGCTCGCCATCAAAATTGAGGGAGATTTTAAATTTTCACAGTTGACCAAGTGCTGAGAGAATCTGTTAACAAGAGACCTGCCCTACAAGAAATATTAAAGGGATTCTACCAGCTGAGGATAAAAGACAGGAGAGAGAGGCCTAGAGAAAGGCACAGAACAGAAGAGTATTAGTAAAGGTAACTTAAATGAAATAAAGAGAGGGGAAAAAAAGATCTGACAAATAAAAACCAAAGGATAAAATGGCTGATTCAAGAACTGGATTTAGCACACCTTGCCACTGAATGTAAATGGATTAAAAACACCCAATTAAGAGACACAGACTGAGGCAGAATGGATTAAAAAATATAAATCATCAATATGATGTTTACAAGAGACTCATCTTAGACCCAGTGACACAAAGAGATTGAAAGTTAAAGGGGGAGAAGCTAAGATGGCAGCTAGGAGAGACAAGGCAAAAAAACACCTCTGTGAAAAATACTAGATAAAAACCAGAAAGTGACCCAGAAAACCAGTTACAGCGATGCACCAGCAGGACAAGGTCTGCTAAATCCACAGGGACCGTGCACGTGGTGAAACTGGGAGTCTGCATTCTGAAATGAGTGAGTAAGCTGCTGAACATCCAGCAGCCACGCTGCAGTGTGGAGAAACCGAGGGTTGGTGTTTGGAGGCGGCCTAGTTCTTTTTTAAAAAACCCCAAAAGCAGCTGCAGACACGGCAGCAAGAACTGCACAGTGAAGCACAGCAGGAACGGGCTGTGAGAATGCCTCAATATCTGGCGTGGAAGATAGCCTTTCACACACGCGTGGCTAATTGTCTCGGAGCAAGGAAGGCAGACGTTAGCCAAAAGGGGAAAAAAACACACCCCTTGCAGCCACCTTCCCAGCGGGCTGGGGACACTCCTGCCTGGCGCCGGAGCCACATGCCAGAGCCATGACAAAAAAACCCAGTGTGACAGGAAGTGTTTACAGCAACACATGTACATGCCACAAAATCGGGAGTGGACAATAGCCTTTCGTGCACCCGCAGCCAACTGTCCCGGAGCTGGGAAGGCAGAGCTGCGGGAAAAGGGGGAAATTAACATGCCCCATTCAGCTATCCTTTCAGCAGGCTGGGAATGCCCCTACATGGACCAGTGACCCAGAATTTCCCTTGAGGGATGGCACACACTTGTGACATAAGCCAACCTTCTCTCAGCACAGGGCCTAGAAGGGCAGCGCTTGGAAGAGGGACCCACTCAGAAATCCCAGGAACCATATGCCAATACCAAAGACTTGTGGGTCAGTGGCAGAGACAATCTGTGGCAAGACTGAAATGAAGGTTTAGACTCTTGCAACAGACTTACATCTCCAGGAACACCTGGAAGGTTTGATTGTTAAAGCTACCCTCCCTCCCTAACCGCTCAGACACACACCCCACATTCAGGGCGGACAGCACCAAAAACACACCCAAACTTGGTGCAACAATTGGACTCCACAAGAATCAGACCCCCACACACCACAAAGACAAAGTTGGGGAGAACTGACTTGAGGGGAATAGGTGACTCATGTGCGCCATCTGACGGTTAAAGTGTACACCACCAAGCTGTAGATCTGACAAATTAGAGATTCATCTTTGAATAATCCTACATATCCTAAAAGAACCCTACCAAGTAAAGCAAATGCCAAGAGCCCAAAAACAACAGAAAATTTTAAAGCATATGATAAAACCAGACGATATGGAGAACCCAAACCCAAACCCAAACACCCAAATCAAAAGATCAGAGGAGGCACAGTACTTGGAGCAATTAATCAAAGAACTAAAGACAAACAAAGACAGCATGGCACAGGATATAAAGGACATGAAGAAGAGCATGGCACAGGATAAAAGGACATGAAGAAGACCCTAGAAGAGCATAAAGAAGAAATTGCAAGAGTAAATAAAAGAACAGATGATCTTAGGGAAATAAAAGACACTGTTGACCAATTAAAAAGATTCTGGATACTCATAGTACAAGACTAGTGGAAGCTGAACAACGAATCAGCTACCTCGAGGACCACAGAACAGAGAATGAAAGAACAAAAGAAACAATAGGGAAAAAATCAAAAAAATCAAAATGGACCTCAGGGATATGATAGATAAAATAAAATGTCCAAATTTAAGACTCATTGGTGTCCCAGAAGGGAAAGAGAAGGGTAAAGGTCTAGAAAGAGTATTCAAAGAAATTGTTGGGGAAAACTTCCCAAACCTTCTACACAATATAAATACACAAAGCATAAATGCCCAGTGAACTCCAGATAGAATAAATCCAAATAAACCTACTCCAAGACATATTCTGATCAGACTGTCAAATACTGAAGAGAAGAAGCAAGTTCTGAAAGCAGCAAGAGAAAAGCAATTCACCACATACAAAGGAAACAACATAAGACTAAGTAGTGACTACTCAGAGGCCACCATGGAGGCCAGAAGGCAGCGGCATGACATATTTAAAATTCTGAGAGAGAAAAATTTCCAATCAAGAATACTTTATCCAGCAAAGCTCTCCTTCAAATCTGAGGGAGAGCTTAAATTTTTCACAGACAAACAAATGGTGAGAGATTGGTAGTGGGGGTCCTGCCCTATTTCGGATACTAAAGGGAGCCCTACCAACAGAGAAACAACGAAAGGAGAGAGAGAGATGGAGAGAGGTTCAGTACTAAAGAGATTCAATATTGGTTCATTAAAGGACATTGAGAGAGAGAGGGAAAGATTATATCTCACAAACATAAACCAGAGGATAGGATGGCTGATTCAAGAAATGCCTTCACAGTAATAACACTGAATGTAAACGGATTAAATTCCCCAATTAAAAGATATAGATTGGCAGAATGGATCGAAAAATATGAACCATCAATATGTTGCATACAAGAGACTCATCTTAGACACAGGGACACCAAGAAATTGAAAGTGAAAGGATGGGAAAAAAATATATTTCATGCAAGCTACAGCCAAAAGAAAGCAGGAGTGCCAATATTAATCTCAGATAGGGTGGACTCTGAATGCAGGGATGTTATGACAGACAAAGAAGGCCACTGCATGCTAATAAAAGGGGCAATTCAACAAGAAAAAATAACAATCATAAATGTTTATGCACCCAATCATGGTGCCACAAAATACATTAGACAAACACTGGCAAAACTAAAGGATGCAATGGGTGTTTCCACAATAACTGTGGGAGACTTCAACACATCACTCTCTCCTATAGATAGATCAACCAGACAGAAGACCCATAAGGAAACTGAGAACCTAAACAATCTGATAGGTGAATGTGATTTGACAGACATATACGGAGCATCACATCCCAGATCACCAGGATACATATTCTTTTCTAGTGATCAAGGAACTTTCTCCAGAATAGACCATATGGTGGGACATAAACAAGCCTCAATAAATTTTTGAAAAATTGAAATTATTCAAAGCACATTTTCTGACCACAATGGAATACAATTAGAAGTGAGTAACCATCAGAGACTTAGAAAATTCACAAACACATGGAGGTTCAACAACATATTCCTAAAATAAATGGTTTATTAAGTAGAATGTAGGGGAACTAGTGATAGAGAGCAATTAATGAAGGGGGAACAGTAACCCAATAAGACCAGACAAGCTATCGTGGGTAAATTTAACGTTCTGGGAATCCCCTGGAATGACTACGGTTTGTTAATTTCTGATGGGTATGGTAGGAAAAAGTTCACAGAAATGTTGCTATATTAGGTTATTTTCTTGGGTAGAGTAGGAACATGTTGGAAGTAAAGTAGTTATTTCAGGTTAGTTGTCTTTTTCTTCCTCCCTTGTTATGGCTTGTTTGAAATGTTTTTTATTGTGTCTCTTTCTTGAAAAAAAAATTTTTTGATATAGTTAATTTAAAAAAAGGTTAATTAAGAGTTAATGACAATCAATGCAATATATGATACTAGAGTGGATCTAAGAATAGAGGACAAAAGCTCAAAGCGGGCATAAGGGAAAGTTGGAATATAGAATTTAAGCTTTATATCCATATTAATTTTCTTGAATTAACTGCAGTTAAGTTAACGACATAAGTGAATGCCCTTGTTCGTAGGAAATGTACATGGAAGTGTCATGAGTTCAAGGAGTATGATATAGGCAACCCGCTCTCAAATGTTCAGAAGATGATAAATGGGTAGACACATATTGATAGAAAGATAATAAATATAGATGAAAGAAAGAGAGAGAGGGAGGGAGGGAGGAATGGAGGAAGGAAGGAAGGAAGGGAGGAAGGGAGGAAGGAAAGAGTAAGAAAGGTACTGCAAAGGTAGCAAAATGTAAAATTGGTAGATATGGATATCTGGGGGTGGGAGGGGTGTTGGAGTTCTCTGTATGGGGTTTGTATTGTATTTGCAGCTGTCCTATATGTTTGATATTATTTCAAAATAAAAATTAAAAGAAAGTTAAAGGATGAAAAAAATATTCCACGCAAGCTACAGCCAAAAGAAAGGAGGGGTAGTGTGCTGGTTTGAATGTATTATGTCCCCCAAACGCCATTATCTTTGATGCAATCTTGTGGGGCAGAAATTTTAGTGCTGATTAGATTGGAATTCTTTGAGTGTTTCCATGGAGATGTGCCCCACCCAACTGTAGGTGATAACTCTGATTAGATATTTCCTTGGAGGCACGGCCCCACCCATGGCCTTGATCAGTGGAGCTATTTAAATGAGCTGACAGGCAGAGAGAACTCAGTGACATTTTAAAGAGGAGCTACAGCCAAGAGGGACACTTTGAAGAAAGCACAGGAGCTGCAGATGAGAGACACTTTGAAGACGGCCATTGAAAGCAGACTCTTGCTCTGGAGAAGCTGAGAAAGGACAAATACCCCAAGTGCAACTAAGAGTGATATTTGAGGAACTGCAGCCTAGAGAGGAACGTCCTGGGAGAAAGCCATTTTGAAAACAGAACTTTGGAGCAGATGCCAGCCACATGCCTTCCCAGCTAACAGAGGTTTTCCAGATACCATTGGCCATCCTCCAGTGAAGGTACCCAATTGCTGATGTGTTACCTTGGACACCTTATTGCCTTAAGACTGCAACTGTGTAACCAAATAAACCCCCTTTTATAAAAGCCAATCCATCTCTGATGTTTTGCATTCCAGCAGCATTAGCAAACTAGAACAGGTAGCAATACTAATCTCAGATAAAGTAGACTTTAAATGTAAGGATGTCATAAGAGACAAAGAAAGACACTATATACTAACAAAACGGACAGTTCACAAAGAAGAAGTAATAATCATAAATGTTTATGCACCGAATCAAGGTGCTCAAAAGTACATGAGACAAACACTGGCAAAAGTGAAGGAAGCAACAGATGTTTCCACATAATCCTGGGAGACTTCAGCATACCACTCTCTCCTGCATACAGATCAACCAGAAAACCAATAAGGAAACTGAGAAGCTAAACAATGTGATAAATGAATTAGACTTAACAGACATATATAGAACATTATATCCCAAATTACCAGGATATACATTCTTCATTGCTCATGGAACTTTCTCCAGGATAGATCATATGCTGGGACATAAAACAAGCCTCAATAAATCTAAAAAGATTGAAATTATTCAAAGCACATTCTCTGATCACAATGAAATGCAACTAGAAGTCAATAACCATAAAAGATCTAGAACATTCACAAATATCTGGAGGTTAAACAATCAGTGGGTCAAAGAAATTACAACAGAAATTGCTAAATATCAAGAAACAAATGAAAACGAGAACACAATGTATCAAAACTTACATGATGCAGCAAAGGTGGTATTGAGAGGGAAATTCATAGTTCTAAATACATACATTAAAAAAGAAAAAAGCTAAAATCAAAAAACTAATGGAACTGAAGATGCTAGAAAATGAGCACCAAACTAATCCTAAAGCAAGTAGAAGAAAAAAAAATAAAAAGGATTAAAGCAGAAACAAATGATATGGAGGACAAAAAAAAAAAACAAAACAGAGACAATAAAATAAGAAGTTGGTTCTTTGAGAAGATCAACTAGAGTGATAAACACTTAACTAGACTGACAAAGTCAAAAAGAGAGAAGAATCAAATAAACAAAATAATAAATGAGACGGGGGACATCACTGCAGATCCTGAAGAAATTTTAAAAATCTTAAGACGATACTATGAACAACAGTATGACAACAAACTAGATCATTCAGAGGAAATGGATAATTTCCTGGAAACACCTGAAAAACCTCGACCAACCCAAGAACAAATAGAAGACCTCAACAAACCAATCACAAGCAAAGAGATCCAATCAGTCATCAAAATGCTGCCTACAAATAAAAGCCCAGCACCAGTATGCTTCATAGGGGAATTTTACCAAACTTTCCAAAGAGAATTGACACCATTCCTACTCAAACTCTTTCAAAAAAATTGAAGAAAATGGAACACTATCTAACACATTTTATGAAGCTAACATCATTGTAATATCAAAACCAGATAAAGATGCTACAAGAAAGGAATACTACAGGCCAATCTCCCTCATGAATATGGATGCAAAAATACTCAACAAAATACCTGCAAATCGAATCCAAAGACACATTAAAAAAGTCATACAACATGACCAAGTGGGGTTCATTCCAGGCATGCAAGGGTGGTTCAACATAACAAAATCAATCAATTGGGAAAAATCAAGTGATCATTTCAAGAAATGGTGAGAAAGCATTCAACAAAATTTAGCACCTTTTTTTGGCAAAAACACTTCAAAAAATTGGAATTCAAGGAACTTCCTCAATTTGATAAAGGGCATATATGAAAAACCCACAGCCAGTATAATACTCAGTGGTGAGAGACTGAAAGCCTTCTCTCTAAGATCAGGAACGAGACAAGGATGCCCGCTGTCACTACTATATTCAACATTGTGCTAGAAGTTCTAGCCAGAGCAATCTGGCAAGACGAAGAAATGAAAGGCATCCAAATTGGAAAGGAAGAAATAAAAGTGCCATTGTTTGCAGATGATATGGTCTTATACTTGGAAAACCCTGAGAAGTCGATGACGCAGTTACTTGAGCTAATAAACAAATTCAACAAAATGGCGGGATACAAGATTAATGCACATAAGTCAGTCATGTTCCTATACACTAGAAATGACCTAACGGAAGAGACACTGAAGAAAAAGACTCCATTCATAATATCAACTAAAAAAATCAAGTACCTAGGAATAAACTTAACCAAGGATATAAATGAACCTACACAGAACATTACATAACTTTACTAAAAGAAATAAAAGGGGACCTAGACATGGAAAGATATTCTGTGTTCATGGATAAGAATGCTAAATGTCTAAGATGTCAATCCTACCTAAAAAGATCTACAGATTCAATGCAATTCCAATCAAAACTCCAACAACCTACTTTGCAGACTTGGAAAAGCTAGCTATCAAATTTATTTGGAAGGGAAAGGGGCCTCAAATTGCTAAACATTCTAAAAAAGAAAAATGAAGTGGGAGGACTTAACACTTTCTGACTCTGAAGCCTACTATGAAGCCACAGTAATCAAAACAGCATGGTTTTGGCACAAAGACAGACATACTGATCAACGAAATTGAACCAAGAATTCAGAAACAGACCCCCAGATCTACGGTTGACTTATTTTTGATAAGGCCCCCAAATCCACTTAACTGGGACAGAACAGTCTCTTCAACAAATAGGGTTTAGCGAACTGGATATCCATATCCAAAAGAATGAAAGAGGACCCCTACCTCACACCCTATACAAAACTTAACTCAAAGTGGATCAAAGACCTCAACATTAAGAGACAGTACCATAAACCAACTAGAAGATAATGTAGGGAAACCTCTTCAAGACCTAATATTAGGAGGTCGTTTCTTAGGCCTTACACCCAAAGCACAAACAACGAAAGGAAAAACAGATAAATGGGAACCCCTCAAAATCAAAAACTTCTGTACCTCAAGGAATTTGTCAAAAAGGTGAAGACGCAGCCAACACAATGGGAGAAAATATTTGGAAACCAGGTATCTGATAAGAGACTGATATCTTGCACATATAAAGAAATCCTATAACTCAACAACAATAGTACAAACAGCCCAATTATAAAATGGGCAAAAGATACGAAAAGACATTTCTCTGAGGAGGAAATACAAATGGCTAAAAGACACATGAAAAAATGTTCATCTTCAACAGCTATTACGGAGATGCAAATCAAGACCACAATGAGATCTCCAAGAGGAGAGATATTGTATGTTACTGCTAATGTAAACTCCATCAAAAATGTAAAATGTGTCTTATAATGTAGAATATAGGGGATTTAGAGACAGACAAAAGTTAGTGAAGGGGAAATGATAATCTAATATGTACAGATATGATAACGAGGGTAATCTCAATGGTACAGGAACGGGCAGGTGTGACTATGGTTTGTTAATGGGATTCTAAGTATCAGAGACTCATTGAAGGCAAACATGTTGTAAATGATTGTTTAAAGGCACGTAACCCACAGAGTAGCACCACAAACCTAAGTAAGAGTTAACATGATATACTTACAAGGTATGACACTGTTGCAGAGGGTTACTAACAGAGTGGTATACAGAAAACAGTACCCATTACATATTATAGATTATATTTAATAGGAGTATCTTACCAACACCACACTAATACTAGCGATGAATAATTAGCAGCTGGTAAGACCTCTGGGATGTATTATGTTACGATAATTGTTGAAAGTTTATAGAGTGATGACGATTGTACAACTAAATGAAGATAATGTAAGACACTGACCATTCAGCTTTGAATAGAATAAACATTAAGTGAAATTAGGAACCCACTACTTAATAAATCAAGCCCTTGACTTGAGGCTTGCTCTTTGAAACTTAAGAGTTGTAGATGGGAGGCTGAGCCCTCCTATAATTATGCCTACCAGGCACTTCCAGGGAACCTCTTTTGTTGCTCAGAGGTGGCCTTTCTCTCTCTAAGCCCAACTCGGCAAATAAATTCATTAACCTCCAACCTCCCCCAATGAGGGACATGACTCCCAGGAATGAGCCTGGCCCTGGCAGCAAGAGACTGAAAATGCCTACTTGACCAAAAGGGGGAAAAAAGAAAGATAACAAGCTGAGGTCACAGTGGCTGAGAGATCCCAGATAGAGTTTAGAGCTATCCTGGAGGTTTCGCTTATGCAAACTCCAGCTACACATCCCAAATGTCCACAGTGTGCCTTGCCCTTACCAAAAGTAGTCCCCAAATACCTAGATCCCTACCTGAGATTCTATAAAAGATTCACTCACCAAGTTTTTTCTCTCAGCAACTTAAATCCACCAGAGCATTCCTATGCCAGACAAGTCCTAAAACCCAGAGGAAACAGCCTCTTTAAGATCAACAATCAGATGCAGCCTCCTTCCCCATACTGTCGACACCCCTTTTCAATATGAACAAGTTAGGGTGCTCACTGCCTAGACACCCCTGAAGATGGAGAAAGAGACTGAGAGGAAGGGGTAGTAACAAACAAGATTTAACAAAGGTCTATGAGTACTGAAACTTTATATAAATTATACACATACACACACACACACACACATTTTAGATGTTGGGATGTTGGAATAGCTGAAAGGAGTTAAATGATGTGGTGGAACTGTACCCTATAATATCCTTCGAAATTTGCTCTATAGCTACTGGTTGAATTGTGCTTTCAAAGTCTTCACTTTATCGTATATACCCTATATTGCATAACAAGGAAAGAAATGAAACTGTGGAAATGAAACCCATAATAATTTTGGAAATTACCTATTTACCTGCTTGTTGAGCTGTACACTGAAAGTCAACACCTTTCTGTATGTATGTTATATTTTACAATGGAAATAGCTGAAGTTGTGGAACTGTAATCCATGACATTCTTTGACATTTGTTCTCTAACTACTTGTTAAATCGTACTTTGAAAATTATCACTGTTATGTATATATATTAAAGTTCACAATTTTTTAAAAATGCATTTAAAAAAAAAAAAAAGCAAACTACACGGTACTAAAACCTGTTAAAAGTTTCTCCTCTGGAGCTTATAGAGAGCACTACAACCCAGGGAACAACATCCTTGGAAACCCCTTTATAAAGTACTAAGTACACACAAGAGTGCATTCTAGAAGGCTCCACACAGAGCAATGGCCTCAGACTAACACAATTCAAGTAAAGCAAATCTGCCAAAAATAAGAAATGCAAAGCCTTGCTGGTAATTGAAAACTAGTTTTAGGACTCATTAGAACAGGAATTCTTAACAAGAAGTCCATGGATGGGCTTCAGGGTTCCCACAAACCCACCACCCACAATTGTGTATTGTGGATATATGCCCAAATGTTCACAAACTCTATTTTGGGGAGCAGTATCATAACTTGTATCAATATTCAAAGGAGTCCCTGATAAAAATAAAGTTAAGAACCCATGACAGAGGAATTACTGAATTACCTAACTATTAGGACAGCTTATCCAAAGCCTCTTCAGAATCACCCAGGCTTGCAGTAGGTATTGAGCAGTGGCAGTAAGGATGGTGTTCAACTGTGTAACTGGTACTCAATAAACACAGAGTCAAGATGCTCTAAACAGACATAGCAGAGAAGTAGTTCTAACCTTGTCTTCAAAGTGCACAATATCTGGTGCATACTCAGCCCTCAGATATTCACTGCTGAGATTTTAAGATATACACTATAAACTTTCATGTCAAGATCAAGTCTTTCTCATCTCTGAGTGCCTTGATCATTCAATAAATGGTTCCTCAATAAAGGAAGAAATTAATACAAATCTATAAATATTAGCAAATAAGGATCTTCGCAGAATAAGTGTACTTCTAAAAATTCAAAGTATCCCTCCATTTCATTACAAAACAAAATTCTTTTGTAAAATGAACAAAGCAAAGCTAAGGGAAATAACATTTACATAGAACCACTGAAAAATTAGTATTACTACATTTCATCTGAACCATAAAATTACATCACTGTATCAGAATTATGCATAAATTTTTTTGGTCTGATCAGAGTTTATTATTCCTTTTACGTTTCTATCTTTATGCCCTCTCCTATGGGATGGATGATGAGGCACATGTAATACATAAAATTTATGGTCCTAATTCCTCCCACTCTATGGCAAAAAAATGGGGAAAATCAAAATTGCAACACAGCTGACACCAGAAATGAGTAATTATAAAGAAAACTAAAACATCCACATATAATAAAATACTACTTACGCAATCATAGATGTTTATGCAATCAACTTACACCTGTTGGCAAAACTGAAAACTTTCCCAAAAAGCCAGACTGCTTTAGTCATTGCATTTTTAGCACTCTGTTGTACTTTTCTATTCAAAGTTGAAAACTCAAACTGCTCCTACCCCCAACACACTTAAGAGCAAATATTAATTGCTGTAGTTCCTTCCATGAACATCTAACATTTATTATTCCTGTAATTATCTGGTTGAGAAAGGTGAATGTTCCACTACTGAACAGTCTCCCTTACCTAGTCAATGGGAGCATAATGTTCTGTGAAAAGAGCACAGCCTATGAAAGAAAAGAGATTGTGTAGGTAGGTGGTCAAAGAATATACACATAAGATGAAAACTCTCCTGTATAATTTCCCTAATGATTAGAATACAAAGACAATAGCAAAAACCAAAAGAAAATAATTATTCAAAATGTTCAATCAAGCTGCAGGTTTTTCCATATAATTTTCCAGTTAACTAATAAATAAATGCCCATGTACCCCCACAAAACACATACTCTTAAAATTCACAGATAATGTTTCAAACTTTTCCCTATATTTTACATTTAATACACACTGCTCATTTAATTAAGCAAATATACAGTAGTACATGTTGCCAAAAAAAAAAAAATTAAGGTTTAGTAATTTGAATCATTCTGAAAACTTTTATTAAATCTTCATAGTAGAAACAAAAGCATTTAGATTGAGGGCGGGACAAGATGGCAGACTGGTGAGCTGTATGTTTTAGTTACTCCTCCAGGAAAGTAGGTAGAAAGCCAGGAACTGTGTGGACTGGACACCACAGAGCAATCTGACTTTGGGCATACTTCATACAACACTCATGAAAACGTGGAACTGCTGAGATCAGCGAAATCTGTAAGATTTTGCGGCCAGGGGACCCGTGCCCCTCCCTGCCAGGCTCAGTCCCGGGGAGGAGGGGCTGTCAGCCCCGGGAAGGAGAAGGGAGAACTGCAGTGGCAGCCGTTATCGGAAACTCCAACCATAGATAGACTGAGACCAGACACCAGAGAATCTGAGAGCAGCCAGCCCAGCAGAGAGGAGACAGGCATAGAAAAAAAACAACACGAAAAACTCCAAAATAAAAGCGGAGGATTTTTGGAGTTCTGGTGAACATAGAAAGGTTAAGGGCCCTGAGGCGCATATGCAAATCCCGAAGAAAAGCTGATCTCTCTGCCCTGTGGACCTTTCCTTAATGGCCCTGGTTGCTTTTCTAAAACAATTACTCTAAGAAGCCCAATACAGAAAGCTTCAAAGACTTGCTATTTGGCAGGTCAAGTCAAGAGCAGAACTAGGAGAGCTCTGAGACAAAACGCAATAATCCAGTGGCTGAGAAAATTCACTAAACACCACAACTTCCCAAGAAAAGGGGGGTGTCCGCTCACAGCCATCATCCTGGTGGACAGGAAACACTCCTGCCCATCGCCAGCCCCATAGCCCAGAACTGCCCCAGAAAACCCAGTGTGACGGAAGTGCTTCAAATAACAGGCACACACCACAAAACTGGGCGTGGACATTAGCCTTCCCTGCAACCTCAGCTGATTGTCCCAGACTTGGGAAGGCAGAGCAGTGTGAATTAACAAAGCCCCATTCAGCCATCATTTCAGCAGACTGGGAGCCTCCCTACACAGCCCAGCAGCCCAGAACTGCCCTGGGGGGACGGCACTCACCTGTGACATAGCACAGTCATCCCTCAACAGAAGACCCGGGGTGCACGACCTGGAAGAGGGGCCCACTTGCAAGTCTCAGGAGCCATACGCCAACACCAAGGATTTGTGGGTCAGTGGCAGAGACAAACTGTGGCAGGACTGAACTGAAGGATTAGACTACTGCAGCAGCTTTAAAACTCTAGGATCACCAGGGAGATTTGATTGTTAGAGCCACCCCCCCCTCCCTGACTGCCCAGAAACACGCCCCATATACAGGGCAGGCAACACCAACTACACACGCAAGCTAGGTACACCTATTGGGCCCCACAAGACTCACTCCCCCACTCACCAAAAAGGCTAAGCAGGGGAGAAATGGCTTGTGGAGAACAGGTGGCTCGTGGACGCCACCTGCTGGTTAGTTAGAGAAAGTGTACTCCACGAAGCTGTAGATCTGATAAATTAGAGATAAGGACTTCAATTGGTCTACAAATCCTAAAAGAACCCTATCAAGTTCAGCAAATGCCACGAGGCCAAAAACAACAGAAAATTATAAAACATATGAAAAAACCAGACGATATGGATAACCCAAGCCCAAGAACCCAAATCAAAAGACCAGAAGAGACACAGCACCTAGAGCAGCTACTCAAAGAACTAAAGATGAACAATGAGACCATAGTACGGGAGATAAAGGAAATCAAGAAGACCCTAGAAGAGCATAAAGAAGACATTGCAAGACTAAATAAAAAAATGGATGATCTTATGGAAATTAAAGAAACTGTTGACCAAATTAAAAAGATTCTGGACACTCATAGTACAAGACTAGAGGAAGCTGAACAACGAATCAGTGACCTCGAAGATGACAGAATGGAAAATGAAAGCATAAAAGAAAGAATGGGGAAAAAAAATGAAAAAATCGAAACGGACTTCAGGGATATGATAGATAATATGAAACGTCCAAATATAAGACTCATTGGTGTCCCAGAAGGGGAAGAAAAGGGTAAAGGTCTAGGAAGAGTATTCAAAGAAATTGTTGGGG
The DNA here is from genome assembly GCF_015220235.1 of Choloepus didactylus. NCBI lineage: Eukaryota > Metazoa > Chordata > Mammalia > Pilosa > Megalonychidae > Choloepus > Choloepus didactylus. The sequence goes on from NC_051308.1 coordinate 241,655,614, forward strand.
AAAACTTCCCAAATCTTCTAAACAACATAAATAAACAAATCATAAATGCTCAGCGAACTCCAAATAGAATAAATCCAAATAAACCCACTCCGAGACATATTCTGATCACACTATCAAACACAGAAGAGAAGGAGCAAGTTCTGAAAGCAGCAAGAGAAAAGCAATTCACCACATACAAAGGAAACAGCATAAGACTAAGTAGTGACTACTCAGCAGCCACCATGGAGGCGAGAAGGCAGTGGCACGATATATTTAAAATTCTGAGTGAGAAAAATTTCCAGCCAAGAATACTTTTTCCAGCAAAGGCCTCCTTCAAATTTGAGGGAGAGCTTAAATTTCTCACAGACAAACAAATGCTGAGAGAATTTGCTAACAAGAGACCTGCCCTACTGGAGATACTCAAGGGAGCCCTACAGACAGAGAAACAAAGAAAGGACAGAGAGACTTGGAGAAAGGTTCAGTACTAAAGAGATTCGGTATGGGTACAATAAAGGATATTAATAGACAGAGGGGAAAAATATGACAAACATAAACCAAAGGATAAGATGGCTGATTCAAGAAATGCCTTCACGGTTATAACGTTGAATGTAAATGGATTAAACTCCCCAATTAAAAGATACAGATTCGCAGAATGGATCAAAAAAAATGAACCATCAATATGTTGCATACAAGAGACTCATCTTAGACACAGGGACACAAAGAAACTGAAAGTGAAACGATGGAAAAAAATATTTCATGCAAGCTACAGCCAAAAGAAAGCAGGTGTAGCAATATTAATCTCAGATAAAATAGACTTCAAATGCAGGGATGTTTTGAGAGACAAAGAAGGCCACTACGTACTAATAAAAGGGGCAATTCAGCAAGAAGAAATAACAATCGTAAATGTCTATGCACCCAATCAAGGTGCCACAAAATACATGAGAGAAACACTGGCAAAACTAAAGGAAGCAATTGATGCTTCCACAATAATTGTGGGAGACTTCAACACATCACTCTCTCCTATAGATAGATCAACCAGACAGAAGACCAATAAGGAAACTGAAAACCTAAACAATCTGATAAATGAATTAGATTTAACAGACATATACAGGACATTACATCCCAAATCACCAGGATACACATACTTTTCTAGTGCTCATGGAACTTTCTCCAGAATAGATCATATGCTGGGACATAAAACAAGCCTCAATAAATTTAAAAAGACTGAAATTATTCAAAGCACATTCTCTGACCACAATGGAATACAATTAGAAGTCAATAACCATCAGAGACTTAGAAAATTCACAAATACCTGGAGGTTAAACAACACACTCCTAAACAATCAGTGGGTTAAAGAAGAAATAGCAAGTGAAATTGCTAAATATATAGAGACGAATGAAAATGAGAACACAACATACCAAAACCTATGGGATGCAGCAAAAGCAGTGCTAAGGGGGAAATTTATAGCACTAAACGCATTTATTAAAAAGGAAGAAAGAGCCAAAATCAAAGAACTAATGGATCAACTGAAGAAGCTAGAAAATGAACAGCAAACCAATCCTAAACCAAGTAGAAGAAAAGAAATAACAAGGATTAAAGCAGAAATAAATGACATAGAGAACAAAAAAACAATAGAGAGGATAAATATCACCAAAAGTTGGTTCTTTGAGAAGATCAACAAGATTGACAAGCCCCTAGCTAGACTGACAAAATCAAAAAGAGAGAAGACCCATATAAACAAAATAATGAATGAAAAAGGTGACATAACTGCAGATCCTGAAGAAATTAAAAAAATTATAAGAGGATACTATGAACAACTGTATGGCAACAAACTGGATAATGTACAGGAAATGGACAATTTCCTGGAAACATATGAACAACCTAGACTGACCAGAGAAGAAATAGAAGACCTCAACCAACCCATCACAAGCAAAGAGATCCAATCAGTCATCAAAAATCTTCCCACAAATAAAGGCCCAGGGCCAGATGGCTTCACAGGGGAATTCCACCAAACTTTCCAGAAAGAACTGACACCAATCTTACTCAAACTCTTTCAAAACATTGAAGAAAATGGAACACTACCTAACTCATTTTATGAAGCCAACATCAATCTAATACCAAAACCAGGAAAAGATGTTACAAAAAAGGAAAACTACCGGCCAATCTCCCTAATGAATATAGATGCAAAAATCCTCAACAAAATACTTGCAAATCGAATCCAAAGACACATTAAAAAAATCATACACCATGACCAAGTGGGGTTTATTCCAGGCATGCAAGGATGGTTCAACATAAGAAAATCAATCAATGTATTACAACACATGAACAAGTCAAAAGGGAAAAATCAATTGATCATCTCAATAGATGCTGAAAAAGCATTTGACAAAATCCAACATCCCTTTTTGATAAAAACACTTCAAAAGGTAGGAATTGAAGGAAACTTCCTCAACATGATAAAGAGCATATATGAAAAACCCACAGCCAGCATAGTACTCAATGGTGAGAGACTGAAAGCCTTCCCTCTAAGATCAGGAACAAGACAAGGATGCCCGCTGTCACCACTGTTATTCAACATTGTGCTGGAAGTGCTAGCCAGGGCAATCCGGCAAGACAAAGAAATAAAAGGCATCCAAATTGGAAAAGAAGAAGTAAAACTGTCATTGTTTGCAGATGATATGACCTTATATCTAGAAAACCCTGAGAAATCGACGATACAGCTACTGGAGCTAATAAACGAATTTAGCAAAGTAGCGGGATACAAGATTAATGCACATAAGTCAGTAATGTTTCTATATGCTAGAAATGAACAAACTGAAGAGACACTCAAGAAAAAGATACCATTTTCAATAGCAACTAAAAAAATCAAGTACCTAGGAATAAACTTAACCAAAGATGTCAAAGACCTATACAAAGAAAACTACATAACTCTACTAAAAGAAATAGAAGGGGACCTTAAAAGATGGAAAAATATTCCATGTTCATGGAGAGGAAGGCTAAATGTCATTAAGATGTCAATTCTACCCAAACTCATCTACAGATTCAATGCAATCCCAATCAAAATTCCAACAACCTACTTTGCAGACTTGGAAAAGCTAGTTATCAAATTTATTTGGAAAGGGAAGATGCCTCGAATTGCTAAAGACACTCTAAAAGAGAAAAACGAAGTGGGAGGACTTACACTCCCTGACTTTGAAGCTTATTATAAAGCCACAGTTGCCAAAACAGCATGGTACTGGCACAAAGATAGACATATAGATCAATGGAATCGAATTGAGAATTCAGAGATAGACCCTCAGATCTATGGCCGACTGATCTTTGATAAGGCCCCCAAAGTCACTGAACTGAGTCATAATGGTCTTTTCAACAAATGGGGCTGGGAGAGTTGGATATCCATATCCAAAAGAATGAAAGAGGACCCCTACCTCACCCCCTACACAAAAATTAACTCAAAATGGACCAAAGACCTCAATATAAAAGAAAGTACCATAAAACTCCTAGAAGATAATGTAGGAAAACATCTTCAAGACCTTGTATTAGGCGGCCACTTCCTAGACTTTACACCCAAAGCACAAGCAACAAAAGAGAAAATAGATAAATGGGAACTCCTCAAGCTTAGAAGTTTCTGCACCTCAAAGGAATTTCTCAAAAAGGTAAAGAGGCAGCCAACTCAATGGGAAAAAATTTTTGGAAACCATGTATCTGACAAAAGACTGATATCTTGCATATATAAAGAAATCCTACAACTCAATGACAATAGTACAGACAGCCCAATTATAAAATGGGCAAAAGACATGAAAAGACAGTTCTCTGAAGAGGAAATACAAATGGCCAAGAAACACATGAAAAAATGTTCAGCTTCACTAGCTATTAGAGAGATGCAAATTAAGACCACAATGAGATACCATCTAACACCGGTTAGAATGGCTGCCATTAAACAAACAGGAAACTACAAATGCTGGAGGGGATGTGGAGAAATTGGAACTCTTATTCACTGTTGGTGGGACTGTATAATGGTTCAGCCACTCTGGAAGTCAGTCTGGCAGTTCCTTAGAAAACTAGATATAGAGTTACCATTCGATCCAGCGATTGCACTTCTCGGTATATACCCGGAAGATCGGAAAGCAGTGACACGAACAGATATCTGCACGCCAATGTTCATAGCAGCATTATTCACAATTGCCAAGAGATGGAAACAACCCAAATGTCCTTCAACAGATGAGTGGATAAATAAAATGTGGTATATACACACGATGGAATACTACGCGGCAGTAAGAAGGAACGATCTCGTGAAACATATGACAACATGGATGAACCTTGAAGACATAATGCTGAGCGAAATAAGCCAGGCACAAAAAGAGAAATATTATATGCTACCACTAATGTGAACTTTGAAAAATGTAAAACAAATGGCTTGTGGTGTGGAATGTAGGGGAACTTGCAATAGAGAGCAATTAGGGAAGGGGGAACAGTAATCCAAGAAGAACAGATAAGCTATTTAACGTTCTGGGGATGCCCAGGAATGACTATGGTCTGTTAATTTCTGATGGATGTGGTAGGAGTAGGTTCACAGAAATGCTGCTATATTAGGTAACTTTCTTGGGGTGGGGTAGGAACATGTTGGAAGTTAAGCAGTTATCTTAGGTTAGTTGTCTTTCTCTTACTCCCTTGTTATGGTCTCTTTGAAATGTTCTTTTATTGTATGTTTGTTTTCTTTTTAACTTTGTTTTCATACAGTTGATTTAAAAAAGAAGGTAAATTTAAAAAAAAAAAAAAAAAAAAAAACAAGGAAAAAAAAAGATTCAGTGCCCCCTTGAGGAGCCTGTGGAGAATGCAGGGGTATTCACCTACCCCACCTCCATGGTTGCTAACATGACCACAGACATAGGGGACTGGTGGTTTGATGGGTTGAGCCCTCTACCACAGGTTTTACCCTTGGGAAGACGGTTGCTGCAAAGGAGAGGCTAGGCCTCCCTATGGTTGTGCCTGGGAGCCTCCTCCCGAGTGCCTCTTTGTTGCTCAGATGTGGCCCTGTCTCTCTAGCTAAGCCAACTTGAAAGGTGGGATCACTGCCCTCCCCGCTACGTGGGATCAGACACCCAGGGGAGTGAATCTCCCTGGCAACGTGGAATATGACTCCCGGGGAGGAATGTAGACCTGGCATCGTGTGACAGAGAACATCTTCTTGACCAAAAGGGGGATGTGAAGGGAAATGGGGTAGGCTTCGGTGGCAGAGAGAGTCCAAAGGGAGCCGAGAGGTCACTCTGGTGGGCACTCTTACGCACACTTTAGACAACCCTTTTTAGGTTCTAAAGAATTGGGGTAGCTGGTGGTGGATACCTGAAACTATCAAACTACGGCCCAGAAGCCATGAATCTCGAAGACAGCTGTATAAAGATGTAGCTTATGAGGGGTGACAGGGGGATTGGGAAAGCCATAGGGACCACACTCCACTTTGTCTAGGTTATGGATGGATGAGTAGAAAAATAGGGGAAGGAAACAAACAGACAAAGGTACCCAGTGTTCTTTTTTACTTCAATTGCTCTTTTTCACTCTAATTATTATTCTTGTTATTCTTGTGTGTGTGCTAATGAAGGTGTCAGGGATTGATTTGGGTGATGAATGTACAACTATGTAATGGTACTGTGAACAATCGAAAGTACTATTTGTTTTGTATGACTGCGTGGTATATGAATATATCTCAATAAAATGAAGATTAAAAAAAAAAAAGCATTTAGATTGAGAATGGATTTGGGTACTGGCAGGCTTTTGTCTTTTTTTTGTTTTTTGGTAATGCCAAAAAATAGTTTTAGAAGGCTCACCATATAATGTGTAAGGTGTCAACTACATATATTTAACATTTCTAAATGTTTAAAATGATAAAATACCAGCGAGTAAAACAAAAACATTTTTAAAAGAGAAATTAAATCAACAGACTTTCTCCAGTCGCAGTCCTAAGTCCTAAAAGAACATTACATGAAAAGAACATGGTTATCTGCTTCTGTATGTAAGCACTCTGGTTGTTTGTGGAAAGCATCAATTGGCCCAAATAAGAAATCCTGAAAACAGTGCAAAAGAAATTTCAACTGGCATTTTACTAGAAGGTGTACAAGTCACTACTGCTGTTGAGATTCAAAACCAGCTGAGACCTGTCTGTATACACCACTGTTTCTAACCAGCTATTTTAAAATTATTAGTAGATAATCTGGTGAGCTAGCAGTGAATACAGCTGTGAAAACAGCAGCATACACCATCTGGAGACTTCTGACTTAAGTAATTTTTCAAATGCACAGTACATTCACTCTATTTTATTCCTCTGAAGCTCAACAGTCACATAAAAACTGACCCTTTAAAAAGAAAAATCTATAACACTTTGTGGAAGCAAGACATGACAAACACAGATCCAATTATTCATTGTTAGAACCCAGTGATTATTCCAAATTTTTGGTGGCAGAAATATGTAATTTTGTAAAGGATCTCCTAAACTTACCTTCCATAGTCTTTAAAAAAAATCTTCATAGGTAACTGCTGACTGATACTCTAAAATTAAATTATTTCTACTTCCAAAAGTGATTCATATTCGTTACCTCATTTTACTCTAAAAACATGAACATAAAATCCTCCCAACAGAATGTCACTCTCATTAACTTTGTAGCCTCTCCTAGATAACAAACAAAACTCATCATTTCCTTACCATCTGCAAACTAGCTTCTACATATCCCTGGCCATCATTCACCTCCTAGGCTTCTCTGCTCTCATCGGATTCTCAGAGGTTACACTCCCAATTAAATAAACTGTGTTTATTGAATAGTGCTTTCTCAGTTCTCACTCTGTAATCCAGAACCTAGCACAAGTGACCCTGAAGAGTTATCTTCTCCTTTTATCCCTTTATATTGCATTACCTTTAAGACCTTTCTGTCTCAAATCATACCTCCCCCCACTCCTCCATATATGTATATATGGTACTCCTATCTATGAGAATAAGCATAATGTCTGTCTTGCCTACTTCCATATCCACAGGCCCAGGTCAACCTTAAGGACATCATGTTGAGTGAAATAAGCCAGACACAAAAGGACAAATATTGTATGATCTCACTTATATGAAATAATCAGAATATGCAAATTCATACTCAGAAATTAGAAGGTAGGGGTGGGGGTGGAGTAATGGGAAGTTAACATCTAATTGGTGCAGTTTCTGTCTGGGGTGATGGAAAAGTTTGGGTAATTGATGTGGTGATGGTAGCACAACATTGTGAATGTAATTAGCACCACTAAACTGTATACTTGAAAGTGGCTACAGTAACTAATTTTAGGTTGTATATGTCACCATAATTATTTTAGAAACCCATAAAACTGTACAACACAAAGAGCAAACCCCAATGTAAACAGTGGACTATGGAAGTTAATCATATAATTATAATAATATTGCTTCATCAACTGCATCACAGTTTCCACACTAATGCAAACATTAATAGTATGAAAAATGGGGGCAGGGGGATGGGAACACTACATACTACATAACTTTTCTGTAAACCTACAATAAGTCTTTAAAAAATTGATTAAAAAATAGACTATCAATAAATGTTTGTTGGATTACTAAACCAATTTCATAAGAAAAAATTTTGGAAAATGCTGTACCATATGATGTCCTCAGAAACGACAAATACAAAATTTAAATGTTCCTTTCAGCCAATATTTCCTTTTCCAATTCTACCAAGTGGCCAAATTTGTCTGGCATAATTTACTCTTAATAATAAAGTCATATTGTTTAATGTTCTGGTTCCATTATCTTCATATATCAGCAGATTCTCTAATATTTTCTGCTACTTTATTAACTATAAACACTAGCTTAAAATAATAGAAACTAATTGTCCTTTCTCATTTTATTTGGGGGTATGTTTTAAATTTAAGACAAATATTATCCTACAGATAAGTTTATGACAAGGAAGTAAAGGTTTATGAACTATATACACTGATGCTCTTTTCAGCACTGCTTATACAGCACAGCTCGCACACCCCCGAAACACAGAAACAATCAATGCCCATGAATACTGGACTGGTTAAGTGACTGAGACACATGCTCTTCATAGATCCATAAGTAAAAACATGAAAAATGAAAAAAAGTCAGAAGCAGAAAACTACATGCAGTATAAACCATGTTTTTGTGTGTTTTTAAGATATATATTTCCATATGCATAGAAAATTTATGGAAGTATACACAGGAAACCCAGTAATATTGGTTACCTACAGGGTGTGGTGAAGAGCTACTTTTCATTCCATACCTGTTCGTAATGTTTGAATTTTCTTAATAAAAAATTATTTCCACAAGGTAAATAAATTCTTAGAAACCAATCATTTTAATGGGAAAAGGTTATAAGCCAGAGTTTCAGGCTTGCAATAACAAAGCCTTCCTAAGGAATTTCAGAAATAAAGACTTGCATTATAGCTTTAAATTGACCAGCACAGAGTAAAGATCACTGAGCTAACCCATCACCTCTGGAGTACATGGAGTTTTCCCCCAAGTATCAGCGTTTCTTTTCCAATGACTACCTGTACTTGCATTTCCTCACCATTAGCTCCTTCCAGTTTAGGTTGAGAGGGAGCCCTTGCTCAGATAAACAAATCCCTAGGCTGTGTGGGTCACAGGGCTGCCAGCAGTGGGGAAAAAGGCCTTTTACAAAGGTCAACTCTTACAGGATGAGAGGTGGTCAAATCTCTTGGTCAAAAACAGGAGTCAAGCTCCGGCTTGGAATCTCAGCTTCACTAATCACTAGGTATGGGACCTCTCTAAGTCTCAGTGTCCTAACTTGTATCTCACAGAGATTTAAACCTAAAAGGATTAACTAATTCATGCAAAATCAGAACAATACTCATGAAATGAAATCATCCACAATCCAATCATCCACAGATGAGCACAGTTAACACTTGACTTCTTTCTAATCTTTTTCCTCAACCTGTGTAAGTAAATATGGATGTATACATAACTGGAATCAGGATGTACAGGTCTGGCACGTACAGTTTTTTCCACTTAGCTTTACATACTGATAATTTTTACATGATGATTTTTAACGACTGCATAATATGTTTAAACAGATTCCAATCATTTTGCTTTGACTTATATTTTTTAAAATATAGTGGGCAGTCTTAGAAGCTTGCAGTAGTAGTGATAACAGCTCTGTACAGTGCCTCTTCAGTATGAAAGCAGACAGTAAGGAAACCGGACCATTGAGAAAATGTCATTCACATCACAATCTATTTTACAGTCTGATGACCTTGTTTTGTCACAGGCTTATATTCAAAGATTCAAACCTATTCGATCTCAAACTAAATACTTTTTAATAACTTGAAGCCAAAAACATGTTTTAAAATTTAAAGTTGGCCACCCACACATATACCTGAGCAGACATCTCTAAACCCTTCCAATCAATCATCCAGCCCATGGTCCTAGAATAGTGAACAAAGAACCTTAAATATATATATATATATTGGCTTCCTATTTCATTACAAAACAGATGGCCACTCAAGACTACGCACACAATAACAAGCAAAACCCTTTGACCTTGGAAAAGCATGGTAAGTGCAATACCTATTAATAAATTACATGGTTACCAATTTCCTCAAAACCAAAAATAAATCTCTCACAAGTAAACATTAAATGAGTAAACAAAAGTCTGCCTTGTGCTAGCATTTGCTCTAAAGCAAGCACAGTGGTGGGAGAGGGATTAAGAAATATAGCCAGCCAAGTCCATAAAACCCCTAGTGTAAGATATAGCGACCCTGCAGGAACAGCCAACACATTCTGACCTAACAGCTGTACACAGTTGCACTAATTAAAATGAAAAGCTAGTCTGCTTTAGTCACAGGCAATTCAGCGAACCTCACTGACAACTTGAGGGGAGTTCACCATCACTCTTCCCTTCCCAAACCTACAATATAAAAAAATATATTGGCACATAATAAAGGTACCTGTGTTTTAATATATATGTTATATACATATATATGTATATGTATATATGTATATGTGTGTGTGTGTATATATATATGCATTCAAGCATTCCAGAAATATTTCAGATATAATCACAACCATGTAGACTGGAACATATCTTATTAGCTATAAAAACACATACACACAAAGGAAGTGGTACCGCTACATTACGTCAGCTCTCACCTCAATTCATAAATGCAAAACCACAAAACAAGACAAAAATCTAAACAGCTTTTTTCTGGAACCCTTCTTAGAGTGAATGAATGTAGGTTAAGTTTTTAAATATGTTATTGAACACTATTTCTTGATGCATCACTTTCAACAGTCTGGGTGGGGGGAGGGAGGAATCTTAGTCAATTAATTCTATCACACAACCAGATCAAGTAATATTTCAAACACAGCCTACCAAGCACCAGAGCATGCAGGAATACACTGGGTATTCAAGTGCTCTGGACTCAAAACCACCTTTCACTGGCCCCAGAGATCTTTATAATAGTTTAAACACTACTAAATTAGAATTGGGGAAAAAAAGCAAATACAAGCTCCTAACTCCTGCTCCGGCATTATTCTGAAGTCGCTGTTACACATCTAAAATGTCTGTGGTGTGTTATTTTACTAGGCAATGTAAATATTCAGGAAGGCAATTGCCTCTAACTCAAATCTAACACACATAAAAACGTACAGTTGGTTGTACGTCTGGAAGTAATTGTCCACAGATCAACTGGCTTACTTGGGATATTGTTCCCATCTGTAAGGTTTTAAATCATGTCTAGTTTAAATTTGGAGTTCTCAGCAAAAAAAAAAAAAGCCAGAACTCAATATAGTAATTCTTCACAGGATTTTAAAGACTTTGTCAACTCTGTCCTCAACTTTTACTTGGTATCTCATTCTTAAAGCGCACACACAATTTCAAAAAGAAAAATTAATCTCCTTTGACTGCCGCATTCATTCACATACCATTTGAAAATTTTTCCATATGGCCGAGAGGAGGCCTCCAGCCAAACAATGCCCCACAGAGCCGTGCTGCACATGTGAGCCAGAGAAGCTTAAAAGCCGAAATTAAAACAAAGTAACCTATTACATGAGTTTCTTTCTCAGCAAACAGAAAGTGGTCAAGCAGGTCTCCCAGTGGCTTCAACAGAGAACAAGATCTGAATAAACAAGGAGGAAGAGCTGGGCGGGCAAACCACCACTTCACACCAAAATAATTTAAACTTAAAGCAATCTTCAAAAGACCGTGTCTACATTTTAGCTGCTCTGACCAAAAAAAGACAAAAACAAACAAACAAACAAAAAAAAACCACCGTATCCGTATTTTGGTCCATCAAGCCCAATTACATTTGTCACCTAAGAAGCCCACAATTACTTTATAACAAAATCTATCTGATTCATTATATTTTTTAACTTACATTCATTCCACAGTAGGCAACAGTTTTTGAAGAAACAGTACTGATCATTTTCAGTACTTTCAGAGAAGAAATCATAAATATGCAAAAAGATTTTAAAATAGTGATTTCGCTGCCCCAAAGATGTTTCCTATTCAGTTTATTAAATTGGGATTCCAGAGATTCAGCAATTAAAAACGAGTTAAGACCAGCAGAAATGCAATGAAACACAGGAAATACCGACTCCGTATTCTTGGAAAGCCCTAATCGCTCTTAAAAAATACCCAAGTTCATTCTTCTAGGGTCAGCTTGAACACTGCAGGAACACCTCCTTCCGTTTTGAAAGCCCCTGCGCCCACACTTGCCCAACTTCCCAGTCCACGCCTCGCGCCCCACTCGCAACACGAAGCCGCCGGCCGCGCTCTCCCCTCCACTTGCCTGAGGCTGGTCGGTGGCAGGGGCTGACCCCGCGGACCTGATCCTCCTCCTCCTCCGGTGCCTGCCGCGGGGAGAGGCTCGCGCTCGCGCTCAGCCCCAGCAAACTCCGGGCCCGCGGGCACGGGCGGGGCAGGGCAGCGCGGGACCGCCGGGGCTCTGGGCGTGAAATGCACTTGCTAAACAAAAGGAGGCCCGGGCGGCCACAGGGCAGCGCGGCGCGGGCGCATCTCCCGCGGCTCGGCTGCTCCGGGAGGCAGTGGCCGCGCGGCGCCCGGCGCGCGGCTGGGGGGTGCGGCCGCTCCCCCGCGCTCGACACACTCCTTCAGCCAGGGCGGAGGGCCCGACACCGCCACATGCCTGTGACCCAGACGCCGGGAGAGAAAGAGCAGCCTCCCAGCGGCGCGGCGGTGGCCGGCAAAACCCGGGCTGGAGCCCGGCCCGCTTTGCGCGCGAATACGCGCGCGCGCGCACACACACACACAATGCCGGCTGCAATTTTATCTCCTTCCTTAGCCAGCCTCTGTTCTCCCCAAGCTTCCCTCCCCTCCCGACAGCCGTAATCGGGAGGCTACGTGATTGATGGCAGCTCTTAATAGCGTGGTCAGCTAGAAAATACATCTGCAAGCAAGAAATTAAGAAGCAGTGCATCCCCATGAGTGATCAGCAGTTCACACATCCTAAAGCTGCCGCTACCTCTGCCAGGAATATTAATGCCAACCACCTCTGACGTCTAACAAATGCACATGAAAGAACCAACAATGAGACACGCTGAACATCTGTTTCAAAGATGCACATAAGAAAGAAGCATTCTTAGGTGTCAAAGAACATTTCTGACCCCAATCTTCCTTACAATTTAAGAATTCTCTGTAAAACATCTGTTTTAAAATCTTCAACCCCTTTCTTTTCCACAAGAAAATAAAGATCCATCTGCAACACATAGATTAAATTCGGCTTTACTGAAATTCATCTAATAAAAGGAAGCAAAAGGAAGCAAAATAAATACACATTCCTTACAAACTGACTTTCAATAAACATATAACACACCAGCTACCAGATTCCAGACTCCCTAATTAATTAAATTTTTATGTGCATCTAAACAGTTACCACACTGTTTATTTCAAATTAGTTTCTTCCCCATTTTGAATGAAGTCTGGCAAAAGATACCAACTCGCTAAAATTTATTAAAATTTAAACTACATTTACACCCTGTATTCATTCACCAGTGGTAATAGCCAGGATCATTTTTGTCCTATCAAATAATACACTCTATAGGAATTTTTAGATTTCAAAGTATTAACGTCACTCAGTGTCAACCCAAATTGGAAAGCACAGGCACAAAATTTAAATGATCTCTCCTCATATATTTAATATTACATCTTTCACCTTCCAGGAAGGTTCATGAAATTCTCAGATAGCTTTCCATATGTTACATAAACCTTCCAAGGTCCCACAAAGTTGGGTAACCCCTTACCAATAGGCAGCTGAGATGAGACACACTAAGTGACTTGCCCAAAGTCTCTTGATAAGAACCAGGGCGGGGGGTGATGGTGGAAGGGGAATTGGCAAGAACCCAGGGAGTCCTCCCTTGCTGGCACAGATAACCAAACTGACATGAGCATTTTGCTCTTTAAAGATCATTTTGCTGATTTCTTTTAGAGAAAAATCAAGTTATTCTATAGGAGACAGAAATATGTAACTAAAACTAACACAGTACATGTACTGAGACCCAGAGCTGATGAAGTACATAAATGCCTTTGCCACCCTGAAAGGCTGCTATGATCAATGCAAACTGAAGATCGTCTTATACTGCAACTCTAGCTCTGCTATAAGCTCCACTAAACACCATTTCTCAATGAGACCTCCTGAGGGTGAACTGCGCCTTGAAACTCTGCTTCTTGAAACCAAGTGACTCTGAGATCACTCCATACATATCAGGGATGAAATCAACCCCAAAGCCTAGCTACAAAAGCTAGTCCTGTACTTGAAAGGACATAAAGAAGACCCTAGAAGAGCATAAAGAAGAAATTG
>NC_051308.1:241669923-241680326 GCF_015220235.1 Choloepus didactylus
ATCCAACCCTAATAATAATTGACATTCCTACTTTTGTATACCACTGTAAAATTTTCAAAGCACTATGTTATAATCTCTCTCTATTCTCATGGATATAACTCTGTGAAATAGGAAAGACAAGTATTATCCAGATTCGACAGATACAGAAACTAATATCCTAAAAGATTAGGTAGCTTGCCTAAAGTAACACAAGCTAGAAAGTACTGAACTAGAAACAGAAACCAGCTGGGTACTCTTTCCACAAGAAGAATTTACCTCCCAGCTTTGTCATAGTCATACACAAAATAAAATATAAATGATCAAGGATGTGTACTCACAATAAGTTACACAAAGTTTGCATGTCATTGGGTACAAAGATACAAAAAAAAAAAAAAAATACCAGTCATCTAGTGAAGACAAAAATCAAGATTTAATGGCCACAGTGAAAGTGTACTGCATTTAGAGTACTAACAAAACACTTGTGAAAAGAGATGTAAGGGCAGAAATCACAGTCAAGTTTCACAGTAATTTAGCCAGGAACAGAGCAACTGAATTAAGAGCAAATAATACATAAAACATTAGGGGAAAGTATGACACAAACCCTCAAATTCTAGTCTCAAATAAAATGTGGAACACTAATATTGGATCTGGGTACAAACAGCGTTAATATTATTACCATGACAGCATTAACCAAACAAGTTCAAATAATAATATACTATCCTTTCATATAAACAAGGCTTCTGTTAACCACTGCCAATCACATAAGTTCAGCACTGTTCCTTCAATGGTGAAGACAGGTTGGCACAGAGCCTCCCCCACTCACATCCCAAGATGCCCTTGTGCAAAAAGGCATGTTATTAAAAACCACAAGTTAGGGTTAGGGTTAACCATATCATCTGGGGCTGTGGACTAATTTTTCTTTGGGCAAATTTCCTTTGCCTATGTGGGTATCAAACACTTTATCTCACCAGCAATAAACTCTAGAAAAGGCTCTTCTATCCTGAATATTTTACTGCTACATTCATAAACACATACACACACGAAGTATTAGGAAATGAACTTTAATGTATTTTATCATGCATATTTAACTTTTCAAATGTTCATACTGCCAAAGAAAAACCAAGTTGAAAATACATATTTAATTTCTCCTAGAATCTAAACTTATTGTAAAAATCCTCAAGGATCATTAGTGAGAATGAGTTCTTACCAGGAATACCTCTTTACTAGTGGATGGTACAAAAACAATTAAATAGAGATATAAGCTTAGCTATAGATATAGATACATAAAAGAAGGATTCACCAGCTCAAAATAAGGTAGGAAAGTAAAAAGCAATTCCCCACTAACTCTGCAAACCCACACTCAACCCTTTCGGAGGCACAAAGCCAGAGTGAAACAGGAAAGAAAGCTTTGGAGTGACTCCTTCAGGGGAATAACCCTCAAGAGTTTATACTAGCACCTGTCAGAAATCTAGACACCTGCTGCCTATTTTTGTAAACTTTTATTGTAACACCGCCACACAGTCACACGCATTCCTTTATATATTGTTTGTGGCTGCTTTTGCGCCAACAGTAGAGTTGAGGAGCCGTGACAGTGACTACCAAGCTGAAATATGTACTAGCTGGCCCCTTAGAAATAGCCCACCACACCTTAGATACAAAAAGCATTGGTCAACGAGTAATAACATTACTACTCAGCTGGAACAGTAGCACCAAGTAAGATGACACTTCTCTGGAAATGTGTAGGAATGAGTCTTCTTTTCCAAAACACCTTGATGTATGTATGTGCAGTTTCACTTCTTGAGATGCAAGAATTTACCTACAAAAGAGCTGACCTAAGCACAAAACATTTCCAACCACTATGCTAGACACAAGTCAGAATATGACATAGAAACTAGTGAACTGCACTGATATTTTATCAGCTTTATATAGAAAGCCCAGTTGGAATAAGAAAACAAATTTCTCCAATGAACTAACTTTAGAGATTAATAATATGGTGTGATGTATCTTTGGACATAATGCTGATGCAGAGTATCTCTCTAATGGTGCTCAAGTACCCTTTGATGACGACATAGAAATTTCCACTTCAATATTCCTAAAAATCATAAACATCATTAAACATGAGATGCCTGTGGCATGCGTCAGTGAAAGGGAAAGTTAACTGGGTTGTACCTCCCACTGATTCCACTGATAGTCACAAAGCAAATGCTTAACCGTTTAATTTTCAAAAATACATGTGAAATTCTCAAAGAAATTCAGGTTGCTTCAAGTTTAACCAGGTATTTAAAATGAAAACCCCCAAAAATAAGCCAAGAGGAAGAAAATATATATAGGATTTGAAAATATATATAACAAGAATAAAAATCAGTGTGTTAAAATCCCATGAATAAAATATTTAGATACAAAGGAATTTACCCTGCAATGTAGCTAGAGAAAACCCTGTCATACGGTTACTGTCGTAAGAAAGGAATCGTGTCTGCAGCAGAGGCTCCCACTTGGATTCTGAGCCATAACACGTTTTAATGTGCACATATGGGACACATGATTTGATGTGGACCGTAATCAGGTCTGTAAAGGGAGTTTCACTGTAATTTTAAAAATAAAACATTTCACTCCATTTTTTAATGGTCAATCCTGTTGACAGTTTTCCAGTCCATATTCCAGAAGAACCTATTCTCTGCTCAACTAACTGCCTGGTATTCAGCGGTCACTAGGAGGATAATTACCTTTCCTCAACAAACAGCAGGAAGCTGTCATTTCATCCAGGCAGGAAATAAAACCAAAGGTTGTCTCGGTCTTAGCCCTTCTGCCTTTCTCCCCAAAATGTAAACTGTCAATACGTCTCTTACTTTCAGATAAAGCATTATGTTCAGAATTCCAACTGCTCTCAAGACAATTCAATAAAACAAACTGAAAACCTTAAATTGTGTTTCCCAAATTACTGGCAGGATACAAATGTGCACTCTAAAGACTTCCCCACTGGGATTAAAATGTACAGCGAACCAGCCTGCTGTAAGGCCACCTCTCTTTTGCTCCTAGACAGACCAACATCTGGGTCCTACATGTACTCATTTAACCAAAGTGGATAAGAGACAGGAAGGTAGGAGCTGTGGATCTGGAAGGGGAAACAAACTCACAATACACTGCAAAAAGTAGCACAACAGGATATGACTACTGGTGATGAATCTGGACCCAGCACTGTGGGATTCAGAATATCTTCTTGACCAAAAGGGGGATGCAAAATGAAACGAAATAGAGTTTCAGTGGCTGAAGAGATTTCAAATGGAGTCGAGAGGTCACTCTGGTAGACATTCTTACACATTATATAGATAACACCTCTTAGGTTTTAATGTATTGGAATAGCTAGAAGTAAATTCCTGAAACTATCAAACTCCAACCCTGTAATATGGACTCCCAAAGACGACTGTATAACAATGTAGGTTACAAGAGGTGACAGTGTGATTGTGAAAACCTTGTGGCTCACACTCCCTTTATCTAGTGTATGGATGGATGAGTAGAAAAATGGGGATAAAAATTAAATGAAAAATAGGGTGGGACAGGGGGGATGGTTTGGGTTTTCTTTTTTACTTTTATTCTCAGTCTTTCTGGTGTAAGGAAAATGCCCAAAAAAAGGTTGGGGTGATGAATGTATAACTATACGATGGTACTGTAAACTATACTGATTGTACACCATGGATCAATGTATGGTATGTGAATATATTTCAATAAAACAGAATTAATTAAAAAAAAAGTAGCACAACAAAATAACGGAGTAGGTGGAAAGGCAACACAAAAGAGAAAATAATTAACTATCTGCATCAGGCTGCTTACAGGAGGAATCCTGGAGCTGAGGACTGAGAAGGGAAGAATGCAATACGCAGAAGCAGCACCTACCTTCCACTGATTCTTTCACACTGCAATCCGGCGTAGGGTTTGCTTCTCTAGCACCAGAACCTCTCTGTGGCAGGTATGCATCCACCATGGCTGGATTCCATGCACGTAAACCACATCTATCCTTTGTTACTGGAAGTCGGCCACACCATTTTCAAAGACCTCTCTCTCTACCTTTTCTTCACCGGTGTCTCTTCCTTTTCAACCCTCTCTTCCCACATAGAGAAGAAGATTTTTAAATCTGATCTTTTTCCAGGGAAGTGAAATTTGATTTTACATTGTTCTTTAGTCTCACCTCATGATTCTGCTACAGAGACCAACATCTCTTAACATGGCTTTGTCCAGCTGACCAGGCTCTTCCTTAGGCTGACTCAAAAACAAAATCCTTTCACGAACAGCTCCAGCTCTACCAAAAAGCATATAAATTTAGCACACCACCAATTTTCAGACATTGACATGGAGTCCTCTCTCCCCTCAGACAGACTGTAGAAAGGCAGGAGGCTTCAAACTTCACCCAGAAGATTTCAATTGTGTGCCAGTCCAACTGACAAGTCCAATTACGCTTCTATACAACAATGCCTCTTGCATAACTTCTCCCAGCCTGATAGATAATGGCAAAGGATTACCTGCAAAGGTTCTTCATTCCCTAGCCTTCACATAATACCCTGACAAGTTAGGCACTGAAACAGCACAGTGGTAGTTTCTTTTCTCTCTCCCTGAGGCTGGCAAGATGGGGCTGCTGTCTTTGTCAAACTGTTGGCTGAAATCCTACCAGCCACCTAACAAAGTAACCCCCAGATTAAAAGCTACAGAACAAAGTCCAACTTCCTGCATACTTTCCTTCATAAGGAAAGAATATAAAGCTCAGAGTATATTGATCAATGTATCAGATTAATGTAATATGCCAAATGCATTTGATGTCTGCTAAGGCTATTAATAAAGTAATCTGTTAACTATCTGCCCACAACTACAAAAGACACAGAAAACAAAAACAAAGTTAAAACATATGTATATGAGTTCCATCCTCTATTTAATAACTCCAAAATAATACAAAGCCACTTAGGCAAAAGCAAACCGTAAATCTATTCAAGAGCATCATAAAATGGAAGGGAATTATCCAAAGAAATTCACAGGCTGACAGAATAATTTTAATACAAAATGCCTAGCAAATCTCCCTATGCTGCAGACAAATCACCGGCTGAGGCAAATCCCAGATAATGAAACATTTTAAGAAGGGCTCTTTTAATAATTTAGCCCATCAAGGAGTGAGTATTGATTCTTACTTTCAGCAAAAGGAGAGAGTGTTATCTTTAGCCTTACAGCTCAGTGACAACATCTGGGAATTTATTCACAGTTCCTTTCCTGCCATGCAATCCTTAAACTGTCACCTTGGATTCTTTGTCATTCCTCACCCATTTCTAAAGATTCCCTGGTTTCATGGACGCATCTTCCCTATTTCTCCCACAGTAACAACACAGCATTTCAAGTACTGTAGATTAAACATATCTGTCAATTAGCATTTGCTTAGTTTTTTAAAATAATTTAATAATGCCATCAGATATCTCTGTGCATTCTATCTTGTTAACAAATCTGCTCAATATCTCAAGAGCAGAGTTATACTCAATCACGATGGCAGTGTGCCAATCCCTGGACATCTGTGGATATTTTTAATCTATCCAAAAAGATGCTCCTAACAAATGGAAAACTCAGGGAGAAGCAGTATAGGTATCAATCATTATTCTCCTCACTGCAAAATGGGAAGGCCAGAAAAGTCCTCCAACTTTCAGGGGACTGAAATAGTAAATTTGGCAGTAATTCTAATTCAAATATATTCCTGTATCTCTAAATACTAGCAAAATATTCAATCCAATTTTTTAAGAGTGAAAACAAGCCAATGAGTTCTGATTCAAGTACAACTCAAACTGCTCTCATCCCTGACAGAATGTTTTGTACTCTCGTTACACTACCCTAAATCCCACTGATGTCACTGGACTTTCACGTGGTTGCTGTGGGCAATTTAGCCCCGTCCACCAATGAGTGCCTGAGTGGGAGTTGGGGGCAGCCACTTCTGTTTCTAATTTGCCTTTACATTTGATGCCAAAGCATTCTTTCCACGTCCTTTGGATCAAGGCACCACAATCCCAAGGGCCTTCATGGCCAAGGTCACCATACATACATCATCTACTAGGGAGCACCAAAGGCATTTTACTGCTACCTTTTTAGGTCCTTCTGCCTTTCCACCCAAACTAAAATTGTCACAAGGCCCTGCGGTAGCACAGTAGCATGTTCCATTCCAATTGGCTTCAAGGAAAAGCTTCAAATAAAGAGGCTGCAACCAAGGGCAGCAGCCTCACAACTCACAATGCATTCCTCTTGTATGACAACCAACTACTTTTCTGTTTTAAAAGCACAGTAAGCTTCTCTCTGATAAAGATTCAAAAGGCCAACAATTAACACTGTAGAGAAGACATAAAATAAATGAAAATGAAAACATAAAGCAGCCTTATGTTTTGTTAGCTGAAAATTTTATATACACATGTACATAATATATAATGTTTTATGGGCTACACAAAACCACAGGAATTCCAATAATTAGGGAAAAAAATTAAACTTCAGTCATATACTGATACCTAATCATCAAAAACTGTAGTCAGGATATTCCCTTGGTTCCAACTCCTCTCCTTTTCATGGGAAGTAGAGGGCAAAATGCGGAGACATACCACAGTCACTTCCTTTAAAAAAATTAACTTACACACATCATTTACTGGCTAGTACTGGCAAAATCTTTCTCTTGACAGTATTAAATGTTATACTTTGTATTATTGGTTACATTGTCACATTTAATGTATTCCTTTAAAAAGGGAAAATTCTTCACCTGAAATAAAAACATGGAAGAAAAAAAAAAACCCCAATGTTCTTTTTTCTGCCTTCTAAATGAAGAAAATTATTAACTCACTGGTTAAGGAGTAAGTACTGTGAGCCAGGATCTGTTCTAGGTAGTGGAGACAAAAAGATGAATAAAACAATCTCTTCTCTCAACCCAGCTGTGATGGTTTGAAGCTGTACATACTCCAGAAAAGTATGTTCTTAAAGCTGATCCATTTCTGTAGGTGCGGACATGTTATAAGCAGGATCTTTTGGTGAGTATGATCTTACCCTAAGATGTGACCACTTCATTCAGGGTAGGTCTTAATCCTTTTGCTGTAATCCTTTACAAGAGAATGAAAATCAAACAAAGAGAGAAAAAGCCACAAAAGCAAGAACCTGGAAGCACGGAAACCCAGAAGAGAAGGGAGAGATCAGCAGAGGCCGCCACGTGCCTTGCCACCTGGAAGAGGAGTCCAAGACTGCCGGCAGCACGAAGGAGAGGCTAGGTCTGCCTATAATTGTGCCTGAGAGTCTCCTCCTGAATGCCTCTTTGTTGCTCAGATGTGGCCCTCTCTCTCTAGCTAAGCCAACTTGGCAGGCAAAATCACTGCCCTCCCCCCTACATGGGATCTGACACCCACGGGAGTGAATCTCCCTGGCAATGTGGAATACGACTCCCGGGCAGGAATCTAGACCTGGCATCGTGGGATGGAGAACATCTTCTTGACCAAATGGGGGAAGTGAAATGAAATGAAGTAAGTTTCAGTGGCAGAGAGATTCCAAAAGGAGCCAAGAGGTCACTCTGGTGGCACTCTTATGCAAATATAAACAAGCTTTTTTAGGTTCTAATGAATTGGCAGTAAATACCTGAACTATCAAACTAGAACCCAGAACCCTTGAATCTTGAAGATGATTGTATAAAAAAGTAGTTTATGAGGGGTGACAATGTGATTGGGTAAGCCGTATGGACCACACTCCCCTTTGTCCAGTGTATGGATGGATGAGTAAAAAACAAAAAAAAAAGCATCCAGTGTTCTTTTTTACTTTAATTGTTCTTTTTCACTTTAACTTTTATTCTTATTATTTGTGTGTGTGTGGTAATGAAAATGTTCAAAAATCAATTTTGGCAATGAACGCACAACTATATATTGGTACTGTGAACAACCGAATGTACGCTTCGTATGACTGCGTGGTATGTGAATATATCTCAATAAAATTGAATTAAAAAAAAAAAAAAAGACTGCCAGTAGCCAGTCTTCAAGGAGAAAGCAATGCCTGATAATGCCTGATCTGGACATTTTTCTCAGCCTCAAAACTGTTTTAAGCTTGTAAGCTAATAAATTCTCACTGTTAAAAGCCAATCCATTTTTTGGTATCTCCTTTCAGCAGCCTAGCAAACTAAAATACCAGTCAAGAGGGCAGGCCTGTAAGGTAGCCAAAGCATGATGTGAGGGATGCTGGCCAACTGTTTAGGCAGGGGCAGGGGCAGGAGTTGGGTGGTGGGGTGCCTAATTTTTATTTTCATTTCAGTGTGTATTGCTATATTAGTTTGGATCTGTTATGTACCCCAGAAAAGACTATGTTCTTTTAATCCAGTCTTGTGGGGGGAAGACCTACTGTGGGTGGGACCTTTTGATTAGGTTGTTTCCATGGAGATGTCACCCTACCCAATCAAGGTGGGTCTTAGTTCCCTTGCTGGAGTCCTTTATGAGAGGATAAAAGACAGAGACATTTTGGAGAAAGCTGAGAGGAGCTGAGATATGTAATCCAGAGTTTGCCCCCAGGAGAAGCAAGCAAGAACCCACAGGTGCTGAGACAGAAGCCCAGAGACATTTTGGAGAAAGACTCTGAAACCAGAAGGTAAACCCAGGAGAGAAGGTTCAGCAGAGCCAGCCATGTGCGTTCCCATGTGACAGAGGAACCCCAGATGCCATCAGCCTTTCCTCAGAGAAGGTATCTACCTCTTGATGCCTGAATTTGGACATATTCATGGCCGTAGAACTACAAATGGGCAACCTAATAAATACCCCTTGTAAAAGTCAATCCATTTCTTGTATTTTGCATTCTGGAAGCTTTAGCAAACCAGAACAATCACATACATGGCATTATACACTTGTCAAAACCTACAGAACTGAACACACAAAGAGTGAACCACAATATAAACAAAGTTTAAAGTATTACTTAAAATTTTTTAACAGATTCATTTTCTGGATTATCTGTTTTACCAACTTCATTAACAGAGTTTAGAATCCTGTGATTTTGACTCAAATAAGTTTACAATACAATCAAACAACTAAGTAGTACTATTTGAATTGAGGCAGTGGCTGGCTGATGAGCAAAGGGCAAATTCCAAGAAGTGGTCAGGCTACCAGAAGAAAGATATCTCTGAGAAGGACAGCAATAAACAGTGCCTGGGGCCAACCGACCCCACCTGAGTAAGTCATCCATGATCAAGCATCAACAAAGGAGGAAGAAGGGGAGGGTAGTAACATAAAAATTAAAGAAAAAGCAAATTGCCCCATAGTGCAGGGGCCTCTTACCTCTATCTTCTTTTGAGAGTGCCCGCATGCCCTCTGCACATGTATTTAATAAACTTTCTGCCTGCTTACTCAATCTGTGCTGTGTCCCTGAATTCTTTCTCATGGCATGGCCAAGATTCTAGGAACTCAAATACTGCAACATAGCTACCACAAGCTAGTAAGAAAATAAGATGACTGCAATATGCCACTTGCAAAGCCACATCATGCAAGCTACACTTACAACCCAGTCACAGTGATAATAAATACTAATAAAGAAAAGTGATATATAAAATGTTAATAACAAAAAATAAAGAAGAGTGATAGAAGAATTGAGTAAAAGGAACCCTGTAGAGTCCTATGCCATACAACTTGCCCTCCCAAATAACATGGACCTGGGTATTTTATTTCAACAAAACATCAGCACCCATCCTATTAAATCAATGTTGGTATTTAGAATTTGATTGGTTTTATAGTTTGGTTTGAAATTAACCTGTAGTCTTTTATAGCGGTATTAGGATTATAAACATAAAGATTATACCTAATTTGTGTGTGGGAGGAGGTAGGAAATTAAATAATAGGGGAGAACCACAAAAACAAATTTTAAGTGCATAAGATGCTTAGATTTGAGAAACATAAGAGGTCTTGGAACCCCACCAAAGTTCTACATCCTATAAAGAATATGATCAAATCTGCATTTAGTAACAATCACTGGTAATCTCCCATCAGAATTTCCTGGGGAGTGCTTCTATTACTTATTCACATTTTTAATTTTGAAAAAGTCTCCTGAGCCTCACTCCACAACTTCTGAATCAATATTCTGGTTTTACAATTGAACAATCTGAGACTCAGAGAGATTAGGTAACTTGATCCCACAATTTGTAAATGTCACTAATATGATTCAAACCAACACCATGATTTCAACAATAAAATGTGTATGTGTGTTTTACCGTCTCCGCTATCTATTATTACTTCTAATCAGCAGTTTTTTCCTCTTGAGCCTAAAAAATGGAACAAAACACCATCACAGGTTTTTCTTTCTACAGAAAATCTGAATTTATGAAGTCCTTGTCTTGCTAATGATGAGAAACACACCTTGACAGTTCAACAGCTCTCTTCTATCCTACAGCATTCTTTTGTTTCACTTTACTC
>NC_051308.1:241680426-241699704 GCF_015220235.1 Choloepus didactylus
ACATATAGAACCTTACATCCCAAATCACACATTCTTCTTTAGTGATCACGGATCTTTCTCCAGAATAGACCATAGGCTGGGGCATAAAACAAGCCTCAATAAATTAAAAAAAAAAAAAAATTGAATTTATTCAAAGCACATTCTCTGACCACAGTGGAATACAAATAGAAGTCAATAACTATCAGAATCATAGAGAATTCCCAAACACCTGGAGGTTAAAAATGAGGAGGAGATGAAAACATTCCCAGATAATCAAAAGCTGGGGACTTCATCACCAGTAGATCAGTCCTATGAGAAAGGCTAAAGGGAATGAGCAGGCTGAAAGGAAGGGACACTAAACAATTGACTGAAACCACATGAAGAAATAAAAATTTCCAGTAAAGATGACATGGTAAATATAAATACCAATATTACTGTATTTTTTTTGTAACTCCACTATTTACTTCCTACAGGATCTAAAATGCATAAACTGTAATGACAAATCAGTGGTTTTGGACTCAATATTTAATTTTTACAAGAACTACATAAAGGTGGGGGAATGGAGGGGTATAGGAACATGGTTTGCATGTCCTATTGAAGTTAAGTTGGTATCAAAGAAAAACAAGATTGTTAAAGATTTAAGAGGTTAAATTTAAGCCTCATGGTAAACACAAAGAAAGTATCAGAGAATATGACCATAGAGATGAAAAGTAAGTAGGTTACGAGAAGTGGGGGAAGGGCAATGGGGAGTTAAGAAATGAGTGTTAAGAAATGGGTTTCTGTTTGGGGTGAAGGGAAATTTCTAGTAATGGAAGGTGGGAAGGTGGATAGCATTGCAACATTCTAAATGTGATTAATCTCACTAATGGAATGCTAGGGAAGGGTTGGAATGGGAAGATTTCGGCTGTATACATGTTTCCACAATTGGAAAAAAAAAAGAAAGAAAGAAAAAGACAGTCTAGGCTAAGCCAACTTGAAAGGTGAAATCACTGCCCTCCCCCCTACGTGGGATCAGACACCCAGGGAAGTGAATCTCCCTGGCAACGTGGAATATGACTCCCGGGAGGAATGTAGACCCGGCATCGTGGGATGGAGAACATCTTCTTGACCAAAAGGGGATGTGAAAGGAAATGAAATAAGCTTCAGTGGCAGAGAGATTCCAAAACGAGCCGAGAGATCACTCTGGTGGGCACTCTTACGCACACTTTAGACAACCTTTTTAGGTTCTAAAGAATTGGGGTAGCTGGTGGTGGATACCTGAAACTATTAAACTACAACCCAGAACCCATGAATCTCGAAGACAGTTGTATAAAAATGTAGCTTATGAGGGGTGACAGTGGGATTGGGAATGCCATAAGGACCAAACTCCACTTTGTCTAGTTTATGGATGGATGTGTAGAAAAGTAGGGGAAGCAAACAAACAGACAAAGGTACCTAGTGTTCTTTTTTACTTCAATTGCTCTTTTTCACTCTAATTATTATTCTTGTTATTTGTTGTGGTGTGCTAATGAAGGTGTCAGGGATTGATTTAGGTGATGAATGTACAACTATGTAATGGTACTGTAAACAATCGAAAGTACAATTTGTTTTGTATGACTGCGTGGTATGTGAAATATCTCAATAAAATGATGATTTAAAAAAAAAAAAAAAAAAAAAGAAAAAAGACAGTCTAAATAGATAATGACAATTAAATGCCAAGGATGATTCTGGATGGGATCTGAGGATGGAAGAGAGGAAGCTCAATGGACACAGTTGGGACATAAGAAAAAAAAAAAAAGGAAATATAGAATATTTATATATATTTATATAATATTCTATATTATATATAGAATATTTATATAATACAAAGCTTACAGAATATAAGCTTGTATCAGTGTTAAATTTCTTGAACTTCTTAGCTGCGCTTAATGAGATGCATAAAAGAATGCTGTTGTTCATGGGAATTGTATGTGTGAATTATATTGTTTGTTCAAGGATGTGTGGCAGCTTGCTGTCATATGTTCAGAAGACAGAGCAATAGATGATGGATGATAGGGAGGGAGGAAGGGAGGGAGGGAAAGAAAGAAACGGTGTGTTGCCAGGATTTAAAGTTGGTGGATTGGTGTATCGGGGGAGGGGTTCGGGGTTGTGCTGGAGTTCTGTGTATGGGTTTTGTATTGTTTTTGCAACTGTTCCTGTAAGTTGAATTATTTCAAATAAAATTAAAAAAAAAATAATAGCAGGAACTCCATTGTGAGTAGTTGAAAGTGAAACTTAAGATGGAAATGTTGTTTTTTTTCCTGCCATGCAAATTTTCTGTAGTTTATTTAGCATATCAGCCAGTGCTGAAAGCTTGAAATTTTTTTCAGATTTATTTGCATAGATCCTTTTAAACCTTCGTCCTGGACAACTTTTCTATTTTCTCAACATATCCTGGTCATTATTTTTTGAATGTTGTGTTTTGTCAGGGTCCTTGTCTAGAATTTTTTGGTTCTGTAGATATTAACTACTTTATTGAACACGTATGAAATTAGGTGTTCCAGTTTACTAATGCTGCCATTTTGTAAAACACCAGAAATGGATGGGCTTTTCTAAAGGGGGTTTGTTTGGCTAGAAAGTCACAGTCTTAAGGCCATAAGTGTCTATGGTAAGGCATCAACAATAGGGTACCTTCACTGGAGAAAGGCCATTGGCATCTGGAAAACCTCTGTTAGCTGGGAAGGCACATGGCTGGTGTCTGCTTGCTCCCAGGTTGCGTTTCAAAATGGCATTGTCCAAAATGTTGTTCTTGCGGTGTTTTGTCCTCTCTTAGCTTCTCTGAAGCAAAGTGTCAGCAAAAGTCTGCTTTCAGTGGCCGTCTTCAAAATGTATCTCTAAGCTACAGCTGCACTGAGGTCCTTCTGTTTGTGAGCTCTTTGTTAAAAGTGATTAATTAAGACCCACCCTGAATGGGTGGGGTGTGTATCTTCTTGGAAGCACTCAATCAAAAGATTCCAACCTAATCAACACTAATACGTCTGCCCCCACAAGATTGCACCAAAGAACATGGAGTTTTGAGGGACCTAATACATCCAAACCAGCACAGTAGGAAACATACTTTTCTATATAATCTTTGGTTGATTGTCTTTAAAATTGAGGGGAGGAGGATTTCTTGGTATTTGGCATAGAATTACTTTGGTATTATTAGGTCTACGTTTGTATTTTATTCATTTTTCTACCTAGAGTACTGAACATGAGTACTAACAGAGCATTCACAACAATAAGATCCATAATCACTTTCAATTCTGAAATCTCAAAAAAAATGCATGATACATTCAGTACCAAAACTCATTTGGTGGCCAAATCTGACCTGAACTGATGCAAGGCTATTTTTATTCTTAATTTAGTTCACTTGTGTGAATTTGAACACATTTTACTGGAAAAATGCCAATGTGATAGAATATGGGTATTGCTCAGACACTGTTGGATGAAATACTAAAGTAGTGTAGTACTTTTGTAAAATCTAAATAATTCTGAATTCTGTAATATCTCTGACCCTAAGGATCTTAGATCAGTGATTGTGGGTCTAAAATAGTGCTAGCCATGGCATTTAAGGAACGAAACTTACATGGGCAAAAATTTGTACAGATATTTCTAATTATATACAGGACACAAGCTACGAGGGGCTGACAAAGAGAAAGACTTAAATCTAATGTGGGTTAAAACTGAACCCTTAGGAATTGGGCTGTATTTTGGAGTTTGTTTTTGACATTTTTTGCTTTCAGGGAGTGTTCACTTTTGCTATATGAACAAGATCCATTCGAAATTTACTTCTGCTGTCAGGATACTCTGCAAGATCATGTTATGTGCTCTCATTTTATTTGAAGAGTCTGATCTAAAATCTGCTTAGAAACAATAAAGTCAATGAATTTCAGCTCAGAGGACTTAACATATAAAGCCAGTTAGACTTTACATATATTTGACCCCAAACATCAGTTTCCTTGGTTGAATTAAAATAAGTAGGTCTTAGCTTGTAGAAAGAAATGAGCATAGGGACATGGCTGAGTGCATCCCTTTACTGTCCTTTATTGCTTTTGTATTTGCCCAGTAACTCATTGCCATTTAATCTCACTACTTGGATCTTTTGTTAAGATTCGCCATCTAGAAAGACCAGGCATACTGGGCTCTAATGTAGTGCTGCCACTTCATATTTGTGTTTTGTGTCCAGGGTAAGGCATATGCACTTCTGGCTCTGTTTCCATTTCAATAAAATGGAGATGGTAAAAGCTGTCTTTTGAAAAAAATTTGTTTTTCAAGAAAACGTAGAACATCAAGGTCCCCCCTCCCCCCATTCTAATCCTGTGAAATGGTGAGTCCAAAAGCAAAACATAAACTACTTTCCAAGTTGTCTTAATCTTCTACCAAGTAGCCTGCCTAACCATCTAGTTGACTGTACTGATAAATGTAAACCACATTACTGTGGATTCTTTGTTTTGCTTGGAATATTGGTTATAAAAGTTTTTGAAATTATATATTTGCTAGGAATGTAATTTAGCTTCTTCATTGACCATGGTGAAATGCATCCAACAATGTTTAATGAATAAATAAGTGGTATTCATGTGAAACATGACCTTTCTATAGGCAGAATACTTCAAGGAAGAACCTGAAGGATCTAAAGTTGAAAAACTTTTTTTTTAAGAAATTGATTTGGGCTTTCATAGCAAAATGAACTTATCTCCTATACAGCAATTAGTTTTTGCTGAATTCTTGGTTTCTTTCTCTGCTTCCCATCCCCTACCTCAGCAAGTTTAGTCTATTGCACATTGCCTTCCTCACCCCTTCTACATCTATTCCCTTCCTTTCCTCTAGTTCTTCTTACCTTCCTGCCATAGGCCAGTGAGTTACTAGTGGAAGTAAATAAGTAAGGGTAAGTGGAGTCATAGTAAGAATAAATTTTAGTAGTGATCATTTGAGAGGAGATGGCTTTATCTTCTTTAAATGATTAAGTGTGAATTTTCCTGGGGACGAGTTCATTTATTTCCCCTAGCAAAAGAATAGTAAAATAGTATTTAGGCTCCTAAGGTGCATTAGGGACAGTGAAGAAAACAGTGTTTAAACTGTAGCATTTTGTATCTATGGTCACTGAGAAGCTGTCTCTCTGTCTGTCTCTCTCTTTTCAATAACATATATAAGTGTCAGCCATCTGCTCAGAGACTTGGTCTGCGCCATGAAAACAGCTAAGTACATTCTTGGTTCTTTGTTTTTTGATCATGAGTCTTCTCTTGCTGATCAGATGGAAGGCAAGTTGAAGGATAAAGCCCTATCCTTCTCATTTCTTATCCAGAGAGGAAAGTCTGTGGTCATCCACGGCCTCTTTGCTTTTCTCCCATTAACCCCTTTATGTCAAGGAGACTTGGCATCTATGGTAGAGCCATGAGCAAGGAGAGGGCCTCCTCAAATGGAATTTTGCTCCCACTGCTATTTTCTCTGGGAGAAGAAGTATTACCTTTTTGGGATGGAGTTTTATAGAAATATTGAGTCTCAAGTATTATTATCATTATATTCAGTAGCAATTATAAATTTTGAAGCACACGCAAGGACTTTTTTCTCTCACAGACTGACAGTGACAGTAAAGTCAATAACATTAGCTACAATAATGAACACTTTGTGCCAGTCACTGCTCTGAGTGTTTTACATAATCCATAATTCATTTAGTTTTTTTTTTTTTGTTAACACAGTATGAAGATTTTTTTTAACTGAACTATTTGAGATTAGTTGTCACATTAGGCTCTGTCACATCCTAATACTTGTGTATTTCCTCTGACCAAAGCTATTTTCTTACATTACCCCAGTGTAACCGCAAAATCAAGAAATAAACATTGAAATATTATTACCATCAAATTCTCAAACCCCATTCAAGTTTTGCCAGCTTCCCAGTAATGGCCTTTGTAACAGAAGGATCCATTTCAGCCCTGCAAATTTAGTTGTCATGTCTCTTTAGTCTCCTTCAGTCTGGAACCATTTTCCTCAGTCTTTTCTTGACTTCATGACCTTGAAATTTTTGAATTATTACAGGCTAATTCTTTTGTAGGCTGTCCCTCAGTTTGTATTTATGATGTTCTTCATTATTAGATTCATGCCCTGTATCTTTGGCAGGGATATCACAGAAGTCTTGTTTTCTTTTCTCTGCATCTTATCAGGTTCTCATTTGTCCCGTTTGCTGATAATAATTTTCACTTTGATCAACTGAATTAGGTGTTGTCTGCTGGGCACATTGTAAGTTTCTCCTTTTCCTTTTGTAATTAATGACCCTATGTGGGGAGGTATTTTGAGACTATGAAGATATCCCTTAATTTATTACATTTTGTTTATTCATTCATTATATCAGTGTGTACTAATGGTTCCTGTTTATTCAGTGACTTAAAATCTGTTACTGTCATTATTTGTTTTGATGTCAGATCGTCCCAGATTGGGAGAAGGATATTTAGAAGGCAAGATGTGGTGCCAGGTGTACTTACTACTGCTCTCAGGCCTCTGAGTAAACAGAGCTATGGAAAATGGGTGGGTTGTATATATATATCCATTAGTTCATACCAAATTCTCCAACTCTAATTCAACACTACAGGGTTGTTTCTAGTTTTTTTCCCTTTTTGTAATTTTCATCTTTATTAATGAGAAACCTTGTTCCATTATCCTTAATATCTTTACTTTCCAATCGCCTATCACTATCCTTGCTTGCTCCCCCAAATGGACACACTTTGACTCCTGTGCCTGGCCATCCTCCTACAGGAAGCCTCTTACCCAGCTTGGACTCTGATACCCCATGCTTGGAATTCCTTTTCCACCCATCTTGTGGACTCCAGCTTCCCAGGCTGACTGCCATCTTTATGTGGATGCTCTTCTTACTTCCCTCAGGCTTTGTTGCTCCCCTGCCTCCCATGGGCATCATCATCCTGTGTAGACTTTGACGTTTTGTGCTGGGTTAGCCTCCTGCCTGTACGCCTTTCTAATGCTGTTCAGGCTCTGAAACCGCATGCTAGGCTGCCATCCATATGGACATACTCTCCACCCTGGCCCTCTTTGACTTCTCATACTGTACTCTCCCACTACCCCTTTACCTAAGGCAGTCCCTTGTGTAATGTCTTTAGGATTGAATTGTTCAAGAGGACATGGGATAAGGGGAAAGGCTGTGTAATATTACTTAACTCTCCATATAATCCACTGAATTTGGTGCTATTATTATTCCAATTTTGAAAATATAGAATCTTAGGCTCAGGAAAGTCCAGTAACTTGCCCTTGCTCACACAACTGACAGGGGCAAGGCCAGAGTTCAATCTCTGATCTAACTCCAGAGCACATACTTTTTTTACCTGTTTACTTCATAAACAGTCAAGATAATTAAAATAAGAAAATTTAATGCATCCAAACCAGTTTTAAGAGATTTAAAACTGGGCTTTAGTAGATTTAGCATTTGGTACTTCTGAGTATGACTTTGAGAAATCAGATTTGTAATACTATCTGTTACATATGCATGTGTTAAATTGTAATAACCACCAGGTATACAGTCGTGGATGACCCATAATTATTCTCTTATCATTGGACATTTAGGGTTTTTCCCATATTTGGGTGTTATAATAAAATTGCAGTCATCTTTTTCTTTTAAACAGTAATCTTTATACTTCAGCTGAAAAGTTGACAACCTAGAACTCCTTTATTTCAGTTAGTTTGGATTTCAGACATTTCAGAATTCACTTCTGTTTTAGTGATGTCACATTTTCTGCTCACCATAGTTCATGGTCTGTGTATAGTTTTGAGGATGAGCAGTTAGAGCTGGATGGAAATATTTTTGTTTGCTTTCCCTCTGCCATCCATATCTGAATTCTCTTAGCATTTATCCGATAGGCAAATATTGGAAACAGTTGAGAGAGTACATGTATATTTGGAAACAGCCTACTGAAGTTTTAAGAACTTTAATAAAATAGGACAAGCAGTGAGATTTGATAATTTCAAAAAATATCTTGCCAGAAAATATCTACAAATGTCTAAAATACAATAAAGCTGATTTTAATGTAGAGTTGAACTTGTAAGAATTAAGAGAAACTCAAAACTGAAGCAGTAAACTGATCCTGCAGCAGCCCAGGGTGAGGGTATTGGGTTGGCTCCTGGTCTCCTAAACAAAGGGGTTTTTGGTTTTAACATCTGCCTGGTATGAGAGGTGATACACTGATATCAAGGGTTAGAGTGAACTAAGCGCCCTGTCAAAAGTTGGGACCGTCAGGGATCTGTTTCCTTGGCAAAAGGGTGAACTGGATAACATTTCCCTAACTAAAGAGAAGTCACAGGGAAACCTGTCTGTCAGGCTGGGGACTCTGGGCCCAAAATAAAGACAAGCAGGAGAGGGAGGATTCCCTTTATAATTAAAACTTGGGCCTTGCCCCCCCATGACAATTGTAGGAATTTGAATTTACACTCTTGAAAAATATGAGAACTTCTGAATGAGAAGCTAACAAAAATGGGGTCTCATGCTGAGAGCCCAGAACAACTGTAGAAGTGTATATAGAATTTCTTTGGAGGGGACACACCCTCATTCAAGATCATGCACCTCCTCCCCAGATAAAATATCATTGAATGCTCAGTTTACAGTAAAAATTGTATACCATCAACTCAAATCAGATAAAACAAATCTTAAGATAACACATCTAAGAACTTTAAATACTAAAACTATCAGAAAGAGGCTATACAGAAAAAGGAGACTTAAACAAAATACAACTAAGAGAAGTTTGAAGGGAAGCAAATCGTGCTCCTAGGCAATCTGGTGACTCCACAATCATCAGACTTAGCCTAGTCTCTGCTGTCTTTCACATGCAGCTTTTATTTTGTGGCTCACAGTGGTACTTGAATGTCCCCCATCACATCCCCATTTTAGCCTGGAAGAAAGAGGAAGAGAATAAACAAGGACACGCCTTCTCCCTTTAAAAGGCAGTTTTCATCATTTGCATAGGTTACTTTCCTTTTCATCTCTTCAGACCAGAAAAGGAGGGGAAAACTGAATTGAACATGCTTGTAGGTGATTTCTACCAGTGTTTCCATTTTAATAAGATATCATTTAATAAGATAAAAATCATTTTAATAAGATAATAAAACTTTTATACCCAAACTATATAAAGATAGTATGAAAAGTAAATTTGTAGATCATTCTTATTATTATGAACATGGATGTAAAAGTTTAGATAAAATGTTAACAAATGGAATCTAGCTAAGTATTTTAAAAGTACTTGGCCAAGTTGGGTTTATAGATACAAGAATGGTTTTAATATTAATTTATGTTAATATATTTTACCACTTAACATAACAAAAGGAAAAAAAAATAAACTACACCTTGACTTAGAGAAAGCACTTGATAAAATTCAACACCAGTTCATTATTAGGAGTGAAAAAACTATTAGCCAACTAATTGTAGAATAAAAGTTCCTTAATTTGTCATAGTATTTACCAAGAAACCATAGCACGCACCACAGAGTGTTGGAAATCTAAAATCAGGATCAATGTAAGAATTCCCATGCCTGATAAGACATGAAAATATGTGAGGACTGGGAATAAAGAAAAGAACCTTTATTAACAGGAGTTACGGTTTTTACAAATAGAAAGTCTGAGAAAACCTACAAACAAAACTATTAGAACTAATAAGCATGTTTGTTGGATATAAGATCAATACATAATACTCAGTTTTATTTACACATACTAGGAACAAAAAATTAGATGAACTTTAAACATACTGCTTCTGAAAGCCTCCCTTCTCTTGTGAAGTTACTGAGTATTAAAGTCAAATAGAGCATCTTTTCCCAACAAGTGTTTTTCTCTAGAATTCCTGAGTCTTAAGGCTATTAAAAATAACAATAAACCTTATTTTTAGAGCAGTTTTAGCTTTACAGGAAAATTTCACAGAAAAGTACAGAGAGTTCCCATGTATTGTATCCCCTCCACTCACCAAAAATAAAAACAAAAACCCCACATTGTTTCTCCTGTTACTAACATCTTGCATTAGTGCCGTTCGTTGGGTTACAGTTCATGAAGCAATATTGATACAGTGCTAGTAACTAAGTCTGTTTTTACATTAACGTTTACTCTTGTGTGTTACAGTTCTGTGGGTTTTACAAATGTGTCATGTCATGATCTACGATATGATATACAGAGTAGTTTCCACCACCTTCACAATGCCTCTCCTCACCTGTTCATCCTGCCTGCCTTCCCCTGAACCCCATGGCAGCCACTGATGTTTTTACTGTCTCTATAGCTTTGCCTTTTCCATAATGTCATAGTTGTTAGAAACAAGCATTATACAAAAAATGCTCACCCCGTTCTGGAGGAGAAAATAATTTATTTACAATCTTGCAAGAAAGGGCACACAGCCAAACACGTGGTAGGCTGGCGCGCCAGAGGAAGAGAATGGCGATCTTTAAATCTCCTACTCCTAATGCGCGAGTCCCTCCCCCGTTTCCCCATTGACTGGGTACTACAGAGGTTACAGCCTATCTGAGAGAACTAACTAATTCATCTTTGAGATTTTAATTTGTACAGCCTATCCAAGAGAGCCAACTAGCTCATTATTGAGATTTTGAACTGATCAGCCTATCCGAGAGAGTTCAGTTTAAAATTTTTTTGCTGGGAGTTCCCGCCTCTGATTTTACCTCATATCTCTTTACATTCCAGTAACCATCGTTACTTTTCCATATAAGGAGCTAGCATAGATTCTCTTTCTTCCCTTTACCATAGGGCTTGTTTAAGCTGGTTCTGCCTCCATTTTCCTTATTCCATGCTGTCTCTATGTGAAAACTAAACTTATCCCTTTCTTACACTATACTTAGAATCATACAGTATGTAGCCTTTTCAGACTGACTTCTTTCACTTAGCAATATGCATTTAAGGTTCCACCATGCCTTTTTGATAGAAAAATATGATAAATCATGGCTTTGGATTGCTAACTAGTATTCCATTGTATGGATGTGTTCCACAGTTTATCCTTTTACCTATTGAGGGCATCTTGGCTATGTCCAGCTTTTGGCAATTAATGAATAAAGCTGCTATAAACATTCATGTGCAGGTTTTTATGTGAGCATAAATTTTCATTTCCTTTGGGTCATTACCTAAGAGCGTGATTCCTGATTCATACAGGTAAGCCTATGTTGAGCTTTGTAAGAAACTGTCAAACCATCTACTAAAGTGGCTGTACCATTTTGCACTCCCACTAGCAATAAATGAGAATTTAGTTGCTCCACATTGTGGTATACATTTGATACTATCAGTCTTTTGGATTTTAGCCAGTCTAATAAGTATGTAGTGCTATCTCATTGTTGTCTTAATTTGCAGTTCCCTAATGAGATGTGATGTTGAGTGTCTTTTCATATCATTTACCATCTCTGTATCTTCTTTGGTGAGGTATCTTTTCAGCTCTGCCCATTTTTCAGTCAGGTTGTCTGTTTTCTTATTGTTGAGTTTTAAGAGTTCTTTGTGTATTTTGGATACAGGTCCTTAGATTCTTGTTTTGCACATATTTTCTCCCAGTCTGCTACTTGTCTTTTCGTTCTTTTAACAGTGTCTTTAGCAGAGCAGAAGTTTTAAGTTTTAATGATGTCCAACTTATCAAGGATGTTTTTATTCCTGTTTTTCCTTTAATTTCTTTTTAGTAAATAAAACATTTTAAATATTTTTCTATTTCTGGTAAATGGATCACTCTAAAATAAAACCTAGGAAACTTCCATGTTACAGCTCTTAATTTTACCCTTCTTAGGCATAAATTCTCTACTCACAAAAATTAAGTTTTTTTCAGTTTTTAATGTGATATTTTTGATTCTGGAAAGAATCCATTAGTATACTATTAATATAGCATATTCATTTCACCTGTTCAACTCCCCTTGAAGCAATTCTGAAGTGTTAATCCCTTGCCCATCGTTCACTAGATTCAAATTTTATCCCCCCCCCCCAAAAAAAAAGGCCTTAGAAATTTTTGTTGTAGCCTTTATATAAAAGGTTAGAATATAACTAGTACTGAGGTTTAGGGATTAACAGAAGAGGACAGGGAAGGCTAGGATCCAGAAACTGGAAATCACAGGGCTTCTGGGAAGACCCTAGCTGTATGTCACAGATGGAAGCGCTAGCTAGAGCAGCTCAGTGTACAGGTTATATGTGAATATCCCAGCAGAAAGGCATGTGGTAGGTTAGGGAAATGTGGAGGCAGGATGGAGGTCCATGATGGGTTTCAGCACCAGCAAGCAGGCATCCAGTGCTCAAGAGAGCCAGTAGAGGAAACAAGGTCATGGAGGCCCTTAAGTACTAAATAGAGTACCAGCATGTTCCGTTTGCTAAAGCTGCAGAAATGCAGAATACCAGACATGGATTGGCTTTTACAATGAGGGTGTGTTAGTTCACAAATTTACAGTTCTAAGGCCATGAAAAGGCCTTAAGGCATCAAGAGGTGGATATCTTGTCTGAAGAAAGGCTGATGGCTTCTGGGTTTCCTCTATCACATGGGAAGGCTCATGGCCTGAGTCTGCTGGGCTTTTCCTCGGATTAGCTTCTTATTTCCCTTGCTTTCTCCAAAATGTCTCTGAGCTTCTGTGTTAGCTTTTCTCTCTTAACTCCTTTGCATTCTTTCTTGTTTCTCCCAGGGTGTTTTTCTCTAAGTGTCTTGGGGTCTTTTATTAGCTTCTCAGGGCAAACTCTGGATTTCATCTCTTAGCTTCTCTCCTGGTTCTGGTTTCAGTGGTTATCTCTAGGTGTTTTCTCTCTAAGCGTCTCTGAGCTCCCTTCAAAATGTCTCTGCCTTTTACCTTTCATGGAAGATGCCAGTGAACTAGTTAAGACCCACCTTGAATGGGCGGGGTCACATTTCCATGGAAATAATCTAATCATAAGGTCCCGCCCACAGAAGGTCTGCCCCCACAAGAGTGGATTAAAAGAACATGGCTTTTCTGGAGTACATGATAGTCAAACCGGCACACAGCATATACCATTATCCCTTCCATATCATGACTTTCCCCATTACAGTTTTGATATATCAGAAATCAGCATAAGAAATTAAATGGGTTATTTTGGGGGGGTTGAGGAAGCTGCAGATAACACATAAAAAGTTTAGAAACTCAGAAATGCTTAAAATAATATGTATGGTATTGAATAATATCAACACATTTTATCTTTTAATACCATAAATAAACACAACTTTTTTAAAGTTAAAATAAGTAAAAAGTTAAAATTTGGGAAAAGAACACAAAAGCCAGCAGGTGAAACAGAAAGTTCAGAAATGTAGAGATATCTTTAAAAGTTTAGGAACTCATAAGTTCATAAAATGTAGGTGCTGTTATGTATATTATTACCTATACAATATGTGTTTTACTGTTTAATAACATAAATGAACAGCACACAATTTTTTTTTCTTAAAATTAAATTTGTAGTAAAAGAACTGCGGTTCTACACACTCATTTGGGAATGCCAAGCATGTTTACAGCAGTCTCTAACATGATATCTCACAGTGATCTTGGTGATCTTTGCATCTTGAGTTTCTTGTATCTTGTGTCATTTAAATGCCATAAATGCTATTAAAATGATGGTTCCCAAGCTTTTCCCAACAATTTCCACTAATTATTCAGAAAGTGCTCCCAAGAAACAGAGGAAAGTGATGAACTTGAAGGAAAAAAGTAGAATTATTAGATATACTTTCTTTAGGCAAAACGGCTGTTGCTGTTGGCCACCATTCCTGTGTTAATGAGTTGCCCGTCAGGCATATCAAGAAAAAAAGAGAAGGAAATCGGTGAAGCCCTTGCTGCAGCTACACTAACACTGCAAAACATTTGCATAAACCACAAGATCTGTAGAAAATGCAACATTCTTTTGGGTGCAGGATTTGTATAAAAAAGGCATTCCGTTAGGCTGTGGCATCATGCAAGAAAGGGCTCCAAGTCCTTACATGATTCCCTAAAGGAAAATGAAGGTTAAGGGTCTACCCCTAATAGATTTTCAGGCCAGCAAAGGCTGGTTTGAAAATTTAAAAACATAAAATTTAGCCTACGTGATGTGAAAGGAGAGGCAATGTCTGCTGATCAGAGGGAAGAGGCATCTAGAGAGTTTCTGAAACCCTGAAGAAACTGATTGAAAAAAAGGCTACATGTAAACTGGAACAGATGTTGAATGCTGATGAAACTGCCCTATATTGGAAAAAAAATGCCTCAAAGGACATACATCAGCCAAGAAGAAAAACCAGCTCCAGGTTTTAAAGCCACAAGGTATAGGGTAACCCTGCTCTTTTGTGCCAATGTCATAGGGTTCATATTAAAAGTCAGCCCTGATATATAAAGCTGCCAATCCTTGAGCTTTGAAAGGGAAGGATAAGTACCAACTGTTTCATTTTTTAAAATTTTTTTTCTTTTTTATTTCATACTTTTTATTTTTTTCATACAGTATTTTTACTTAACAATCAGCTACATATAGCCTGTGACCAAATACTTAATCCAAATTTTACAATAAGGTACTATAAAAGAAAAAGAAAAAAATTCTCTTCTGTTACAAATGTAGGGCCAGCATGTTTTAAGTGGATTTTCCAAATCTCAGGGGTGCTGCGCTTTTAACCCTCACAATGTAGAAGGGATAACTGTACTCAGGACATGTAAGGCAAGGCTTGGTCAATGGAAACAGAGCTCTGTTTCTAGAATTTGAATTTATGGTTAAAAGCGGCCCAGTGGCTCACTTAATTACCAAACGACTAGCCTTCAGAGCTTCTTGATTTTCTCTGCCTAGGAGAAGGACTGCACTGATCCTATATTTTCAGGGTGGATTGAATTTTGAGCTGAATGTTACATGACTCCAGTTTGGGAGATTAGAGCAGCATGGAAGCAGGTAGCCAGACAGATCGCTAACTGTCTGCTCTCTAGATTCTCCGAGAAATGGAGTTGAGAAACAGTGCAAGTATTTTTTGTTTTTGCTTTATATACTTTTAAACTTTTGGTTTGGAATTACACACACACACACAACTTAAAGAAGAGTTATGATGATAGTACAAAGAACTCTCGTATATTTTTCACCCAAATTCACCAATTGTTAACATTTTGTCATGTTTATTTTTATTTTTATTGGTTTTATTTTATGTATTTTTCTATTTTATTACAGATTTGCTTTAATATCTCTGCTTTTGTCATGTTACTTTCTATATTTGCTGTCTTTGCTTCATTACACTATAGTATTTTTCTTTCCTGAACCATTTGGAAATGAATTATAGTCAACTATAAAGCATCTTTCCGCCTAAATATTTCAATGTGTAATTCCCCAAAGCAAGAACATTCTCTACATAACCATGGTACTATTATCAAAATGAAGAAATGTAACATTTATATAATACCATATAGTTCAATATAGTCCATATTCAAATTTTGCCAGTTTTTCCAATAGTGGCCTTTGTAGCAATTTTCCCATGGTCATGTATTGCATTTGGTTGCCATCTCTTCAGTATCCTTTGTTTCTTTGTTTTTTATTATGTTTCTTAGCCTCTTTTTGTTTTCATGGCATTGACATTTTTGAAGAGGAGGACCAGTTTTGTCCTGTGTTTCTCAATTTGAGTTTATTCAATGTTTCCTCATGATTAATTCAGGCTATAATTTTTGTCAGTGGTCATTGATACTTATAAGTGATATTGTGCCCTCTCAGTGCATCAGATTTATTTTTTGAGGTACAAAATAAAAGGGGTGGGTGGTTCTGATAGAAATGATTTAGATACTGTCCTTGACCCCAAAGAACTTAAAAATCAAAGTGAGGCAACCCCTACAAAGCTGTAACAAGTTGTGACGTGTTTAAGGATAGCAAGAGGAGTAGAAAGTGCCTGGAGGTTTCCAGAAGAGCAGCTACTCCCAGTAAGGGAGTGGTTGGTATTGGGGTTCAGTGGGTGAATTGCCCAAGGGAGAGAGTCTGAAAGAGAAGAGGTGTCGCAAATGACTTTAGGATGTGCTGCCATTGAGGAGTGGTAGGAGCAAAAGGAGTCTCTCCCAAAGGAGCATTTATAGAACAAATTTGAGATTACGGTTTCAGGAAAGATGAAGGGGATTTTAAGATAGGGTGGAGTCATTACAGGGATACAGTACTGCAGAGAAAGGGCCATTAGATTTGGGTATCTTGCTCTTAATGTCATCTAATGGAACCCAAATCCTAAATTGCATTTCCTGACTTGTTAGTACAATAACCATTTTTATACTGTGTTCTTTGTAACAGTTCCCATGGTTTTTCAGAGTAATAATGAATTCATAAAGTTAACATCTTATGTTGTTTTTCCAAGTGGGTGGGTTCCATGTGAGAGAGTTTGATAGGTTGGTTTGTTTGTTGGTTGGTTTGTTTTATTTTTAATGCGTCTTTGAGAGGGAATACTTCGGTGGTCATATTTCTGTTATTTGGCTGCTGGGTTGTAAACAATTGCTTTTGCATCTGAAAGTTTTTTTTTTTTTTTGTAGACTATTTCTGAGTCATAACAGTTCTGAGGAACATGTCATCTTATTTATCAAGAAGGAAACTTTCTTCACACCTATAGCTACTTGTTAAAACTTAAATGTATTTGGTCTTTCTTGTGTATTGTAAATTACACTTTCAGCAGAATAAGAATTTTTTATTTTATTCATAGTCTTCTTTGTAGGTTATTTGATACCATAAACAAGAATACCAAGGAAATGAAATTGTTTCAGAATTTACTTAGGAATCTTTAGGACACTTGAGTATTCTTTTAAACAGGTTTTAATTCCTTCACACTTCATTGCATCTCTGGGAATGAAAATTGACAGTTCTCTTTCTTATCCTATTTTGTTATTTATTAGTTTGGAAAGATTCATTGTTTTCCTTTCCTCTTTCTTTTTTAATTGTAACTAAATAATAATAAATAAAATTGTCTCTGAGGTTGTAAGTGGAAACTAAGCCTACAGATCCAGAACTGGGGTTTCTTATATGGTTGACAGCTTGGTTTGCCTTTTGTGGATGTGAGAGGGCATAAAATGTATTTTTAAGGATTTTATCAGAAAATATCTTGGCTGACAATATGAACACTCCACAAGGCTGAGTAAGACTGGGTGATGTGGCTTTGCTTACAGGGCTTTAGAAATCTTTTCCGATAAAGTTTTAAATGAAGTTAGCTTCCTGGGTAATATTATAAAGAGTTACCTAGAATTTTGAATCAGGAAACCACAAGTGACATTCATGTGCTCAGGTATCTGTGGCAGGGTGTCCTGAATACTTGATTTGAACCTCCCTGCCCTGTTATTGTTAGAAGTACTTTACTGAAGCTAGACATACCTGATTGGGCTAGTATTACTTTAGGAAATAGTATTTGTTTATTTATTATTTGGGAGATTTTAGGACTTTTTATCTAAAGAAGATTCCCAATGAGCTCTTTGTATAAAATACGGAATTATTTAGATATATAAAGCATGTGGGTATATCTGTATCATCTACACTGTTTGCACCTGTGTGAGCTTTGCTCCCAGGATTGTTCGTGTGTCTTTTGACAAATTTTTAATGTTTTAGAAAAGAAATCTGCAGGGTTGCCCCCCTTAAGTAACTACTAAAATGTTTTTAAATGTGCTGCAGTATTTCTGTTAATCTCATGTGTAGTCATTCGTATCTGTATCTTTTGATTAAATTCTTTCTTGGAGATCTTGCTATTTAAAACCACCTTTTATTACAAAACAAAACAGAACAAACCCCAAACACTTGCTTGTTGTCTTGGCAGAGCAGGGCATTTAATAAAAGCCTCTCGGTGGCTTGGCTTGCTGTGTTCCCTGGTGTTGGCTGTCTCGGATCCCCTTTCTAAGGCCCCATTTCCCTGCACACTAGCTTGGTATGCAAGGAGAAGCTGCAGAGTCTGTTGGCTGGGCTTTATTTACGGAAACAGCAGGGTTGAGATTGATTGCGTTGAGAGACAGTGTAGGGATGAGAGAGGGTCACAGCACATGCTCAGTCCTGTCAGTGTGAGGGGGAAGTTTCTGCGTTCTACGTGAAGGCTTAGGTCATAGCACAAGCTCAGTGAAAGCTCTATGAGGTCTCTCAGAACTGCATGTGCCTCCATTTTGAGTTGTTAGAGTAGAAAAGGGCAGAGTTTTTCCAGTTAAGTAGAGGTTCAGGAATACAGCTAGAATCATCAGAGCCTCTGTTAGTCATGGATGTTCCTTTCAGCCCCTGCAGGTAGGCTGTCTTCCTCGGGCCTCACCGAAACAGTGATGGTTTCTGCTGCTCTTTCTCACTTCTGAAAATGTTTATGAATCATTTCATCATTCATAGTGCATGTTCCTGAGACGCTTTAATTCAGCTTTGGCTGGCCATGTCGGTGGTGCTGCAAAGCATGAAAGCAGTGCTAAGAGAATGGAATCTAACCGGAGACGCATTGAGCAAATACAGAAAGAACTGCTTTGTGGATCTCTCTGACCTGTCCTCTTCCTCCTTTCCCTCACTTCGTCCTCTCCTGGTATAGTTTTAACCTGAGTTGTGCTGGGTACATGTTGCAGAGCCGGTTTGCCTTCAAGGACCTGCGGAGCAGACCTGCAGGCTGCCAGGTTGCCTGTGTGATTGGTAGGGAATGCCTGGGCCCGTGAGTTTGGACGGTTTAGGAAGGGTGGTAGGTGGGCAGCTATTGGTTGCTTTGAAGGTGGGTGGAACTTGTTTTGATTGAGAGCCTGTTTGCCAGAGTAAATTATCATTTTCATGATGTTTTTGTGAAGTCTGGAATGAAATAGTACGTATGTTTTGACTTGTTGCAGAGACCAGTTTGGGGTTATGGTTGCAACAATATCACTTTGAAATAGATTTTTTTTTTTTTTAAATGAAAGGCTATGTCACAGCAGTTTTGCATTGTCTTTTGCTTCAAAAGAAAGCAATCCCCTCTTCCCTTTGGAGCTTATAGAAAATTTCTGACAATTTTTTAAAACTGTTAACAAACTGACATTTGTATTAGAAGATGAGGTTCCAGGTTTTTTTGCTTGCTTTAGCAGAGGATGCTATTTGTTGTATGTGCGTATTTTGTTGCATGGCTTGTGAATTCTATATATAAGGAGTAAAAAGGGTAGTTGATGCTTGAGAAGGTGGAGGCTTTGACCTAGCCAGCTTTTGTGCCCTTTGCTTGATGGCCCTGGCATTAGTCATTTCCACTGAGGAAAAGTTGTGCTTTCTGTGGGTCATGCTTGCAGAGAGGGCTCAGACAGATGGCTTTCACCAGTCAGAATAAACAGATTTAGGACAAGTTAAATTTTTTCTGAAGTAGATGGTACATGAAGTTTTTGAATTACATTAGTTCCTCTTTGTTTCCCCTCCCTTTTTTCTTCTGCTAAA
>NC_051308.1:241782154-241837912 GCF_015220235.1 Choloepus didactylus
CACACTTCTGATTTTCTAACCAGCTATATCCAGACACATGGCAGAGCCTGAAGAGGATTTTTTTTCCTGCAGACCATTTAAAAATTGCTGGTTTACACTGAGTTGGAAAAAAGCTGATGAGAATAACCAAATTGCTCTGTTAGGAATTCACATTGTACCTCGCCTTTTGGGGTTTTTAATTGCTTTAACAACACTTGCTTGCAATTCTCTTGACACTTATATTCTATCATTCTTGTCTTGCATCCTCTGCTAATCATATGTACCCTACTCTGCACCTTCCAGTTACCCCAGTCTTTCGATTCCTCCCAGGTACCAAGATTTCTACCTCAGGCTTCCAACACTGCTTATTCCACTACAGCATAAAATAATCTTGCTGCTGCCACCCTCCTCCCACTGCCCCCTCCCCACAAGCCCCATCCCCACACAAAACCCATTCCCTTCAGATCTCAGGTCCAAGTATCACTTCTTCAGAGAAGCCTTCCTGAGGCCCCATTCTAGGTCACGTTCATTGTTATAAGGTCTCACAGAACT
This sequence comes from Choloepus didactylus, assembly GCF_015220235.1. NCBI lineage: Eukaryota > Metazoa > Chordata > Mammalia > Pilosa > Megalonychidae > Choloepus > Choloepus didactylus. The sequence goes on from NC_051308.1 coordinate 241,782,686, forward strand.
GTGCTCCTTTCCAGTGAGAGCATTTATCTCAGTCTGAATTCAGCTGCTGTATTTTCTGATTAATATCCATAGTTCCCTCTAGACAGTGAGTTCCGTTAGAGAAGGTTGTATATGTTTGTTCATCATCAAATACTGGTGTCAAACACGTAACTCTGTGGAATGAATAAGTGAATTCAGGCAAAAAACCCTGTTTTACTCATCTTTGTCTTCTCCGCACAGTTCTGACACAAAGAAGCCTCTCTCAAATAAATCACATCTATATAAATAAATAGCGTATCTTTTATTAACTTCTAAAGTCTAGTAAAAGGAAGATTTTTACTTTCAGAGATGCAAGTAAATGTCCAGTGGTAATTCAGGAAAACCACCGAGACCCTAGCCAGGATCCTATTCACAAGCTACACTTTCTTTTAAAAGAGTTATGAGGAACAGAAGTCATCATTAATTTATTCAAGTTCTTCCTACTTACCTGGCATTTAAATATGCAAACAGCAGCAATGCAAACAGCAGCAGGTAAAGTGGATAGTTTATTAAGTCTTGTACATACACATAGAGCAATATAAAAAGAATATAAAAATTTGAAAGCGTACTGTATCTCTGAAAGCAAATGTAACAGCAAATCCTTGTTGTAAGGGAGGGGGGAGTGAGGGATATCCTCATCTTCCTTTACAATGAACTTTTTAGTTCGTTTTTTCCTCTCTAAATAAACACCTTGTTTCCCTCAGATGGAAACCAGCACAAGAAACACTTTTGACCTTAAGGACTCCAGTCAGTGGAGAAAGACCATTCTGAAACTGCCCCCCCACCCCCAACTCTTCAAAGTAAAGAGTTCTATTCAAACCCATTAGTGTGAATTTGTAAATTAAGAGATCTGTAGATGAGAAAGGCTCTTTAAAACAATACCAACAATTTCTCAAATGTTTTGCACATGAGCACATGAAAAGTGAAAGAATAATCGAGATGAATGAAAAAATACTAATTTATCTCCACCATCCCCCAACCCCCCAAAAAAGATATTAAGCCTCATTATCACGAGCATTTCATACGACACTGTTTGGATGCTACCTGATCTCTCTCCCCTTGTCTGTCATTACTTCTTTTTGTCCTCCGCTCCATTCCACATAAATTCCAGCTCCTCGTTTCATAACACCCTTCATTTATCAAAACAACCCTGTCAAGTTGAGTACTATTAACAGATAATGAGAGCAGACAACAGATGTGGTTAGAAGCAAAGCACTCCAGATTCTACAGGCCTAAGCATGCAGACAAGTAAGCTGACATCTGACTTTACCCTAAGTTATAATTAAATAGAAAGACTAGTTAAACTAACATTACGCTATGACTAGGAACAGTACACAGGGAAAATGTAAAGTGTAGCTGAATCGGGCCCAGGTTATTCCAGACACTGAACAACAACCACCTTGCATTTACTCTCTCCACCACGCTGCTTCTATTACAGCAAGGAAGACCCTTGACCATATCATTTAAAGATGGCAGTTTTAGACTACTCCTCAAGACCAACAAAGGGAGAGGAATTTGCATTTTTACATGACAGTTTAAAGAGCAGCATTCATCCAATAAAAGTAACTAATGATTTCTGCCAAAATTACAACTACAAAGTTGAGACAATCAACATTCCTTCCTATGGCATTATCTAGTATGATCATTCAGATCAAGTAACTTAGCTAACCCCAGTGTCAAAACGCCAAAAGAAAACCAAAGTCAAATAATAGTGCTGGTTAGCTATATTTGCATAATATGCTAAGGTGGGAAGGTTTTGTATTACTACATGGAATATGGAGTTATAACTTTAAGCAATCCATTTGCTTCATTCGCTTTACAAATGCACCAAAATGGCACAACAAAAACTCTAGAATTTTCAAAATGAAAAAGAAAAAAATTTTTTGAAGTTCTTTTAGATTTTTATTTAATTTTGTATGTTCCTAGAGAAAATCCAAACAATTTCACAATATATTAAAGTGTATCTATCCATCCTTTCTTCTAGAATATACATATGCAAACATACACACATACATTAAGAACATGGATGTTCATTTATGAGGGGTTCATTCTGTTGATTTTTATTTCATAAAAATGAAATCCTACTACCCATGCTATATGGCAAATTTGCTTCTCTCACTTTACAGCAGACCACTAACATCTAATTCCTTTTTATAGCTGCACAGAATTCTACAGTGTGGAAGTACTGTAATTAGTAAGTCCCTAATTGAGGTTGTTTCCACATTTCTTTGGCTCTTACAAACATTGCTGCAACAAATTTCTTGTGTCTTTGTGCATATATGTGAGTATTTCTATAAACAGTGTAGGAATGTCTAGTTCAATGGATATGCACTATTTGGTCAGAGAGATGCAATAAAATTTGCCCTCCAAAAAGCTAGACCAAATTACACTCTTACCAACAGTATGTCCTATCCCCACACTCTCCCTCTGGTTATTCATTAGGTTTTGGATTATGTACCCTCCTGATCCACCTTTCTGGCCATTCGCTATTCTTTCAATGACTCCTCTTGAATATAGTTAGTCAATATCTAGCCTCTTTTAATCACACTGGAATCTCTTATGAGTGAGATTTACTCTCAAGCTCTGTGCAACTGATTCCAAACTTTTATTTTTCCAGCCCAGGGCTTGCTTCTAACAGGCTCACGTTTTTAAATGCCCTCAGGGTTCCACCACAAAGGTATTCCACAGACATTCTCAAATCATCCTAAACCAATCAAAATATTCTTTCCCCATATGTCCTGGTTTCCCCAACACAACTCCAGGATACTCTGGTGGCTTGGTGAAAGTATTAATAGGATGCCTTTTCTTTCTTAAAGAAATCATAACATACATCCTAAAATCTAGGTGAAATCAGAACCAGCACATTTAACATGAAGTATACCAAAATATTTCTTGGCTTTTAGCACTACTGACTCTGATTATTTTATTTTAATAGTAGGTAACTATTATCTAATCCATAGTTCACAAGTCGGAAACACAAAAAAAGGTCAGGCACTTATGCTAGTATGAATTAAGAAAATAATTTTCCTAATTACCTATCCATTTGTTTGTCAAATCAACTTCCATTCAGTCAACACTTAATGATCTACTAACACATGTATTTCTATGTAGGTAAAGGTGCTGAAGGACAAAAAGATAAAATCTTAAATCAATTAGGTTGGTAAAGAAGATAACATCCATAGAAAAAGATTTACACAGAGAACAATGAACACATATCTTGCAATAATTAGATAAATATTTCATGAATATCAGGGCAGAAGTGAGTTTTCATTCCCTTTAGTGACATAATCTTAAAATATTTACTTTTATATTTAGCAATAAAATTTAAGAGTTAATTTCAACCAAATGCAAACTGTTGAAATCCACATAATATATACTCTTGAAAAGTAATTAGAACATCAGATTAAAAAATAAGGCCAAGTTGACCTTTAGTAAAACTATAAACAGCATATGCTTCAAAATTAAATATGAAAGTACAGTAAGGATGGACACTAACCACAACTGTGAATTCTGACATCTCCCAACACAGCCTAAAACTGTGTTTATCACTATATTTAAGAGTGATAAACAGCTAAGAGATATTTAAACTGGCATATAATAATAGAAAATAACCCAATTTGAAGCATCAAATCTCGCTTTTACAGGAACAGACAAGAAAAGCACTAAATCTGGGTCTGCACTTACAAGAAAACTCTTCTTATATAATAAGCCAATCAGAGGTCAGGCCTGGAGATTTTAGTTTTTGAAGTGTGCAGCCCCTCATGGATATAGGAGGTAAAATAAGCCTTAAAGGAACTGAAAGAGAAGGGATAAGATAGGGCAGGAGAGAGAGAGAGAGAAAGAAACTTGACCAAAAACAGTATGGCTTTAAACATTTAGTACATTTTCATCTCTATTTCAAAACTCACTAGAGATGTCAGATTGTATAATTGAGTTACAGTAAAATGCTATTTTGAAAGGGCAAAAATACAATTAAGAAGAGACATTTCTTATTTGGAAAAGTATTACAGGTTAAAAAACAGAGATTTGTGGAAGAAAGAGCTTGGGGATTCCAGACAATGATGGGATGTTTAGAATGAGGCCATCACATATTCTGAGCTGACAATACAAACTGTGATAAAATAATTGAGGATACCCAGCCAAGTTTATTGGAAAGAAGCTTAGTAACATAACTCAAAACCCCAAATGGAATTATTATACCAAGAATTCAAAATATTACCCAGGCAAACAGCTACCTGTACAACCAAAATAATGCATACAAATCTGAAACACTGGTTCACCTTTTACTTTTTATCCTGATGTACGTTTTCCTTAATAATATGCCTCCACTAAACTTTTTTTTTAAATCACATACATCTACTTAAGGAAAAATACAAATTTAGCTGCTTTGAAACATTAAATGAGTACCATGTGACAGTTTCAACATCACAGGTAGCATTACTTATCCAGTACATTTCTGTCTGAAAACTAATTACTTCTCTACAGAACAATGTACTTTTACTTCAGAAGAATCTAGTTCAAAATAGGTACTCAAACATGGAATACACTGGATAAAACAAAAATCAAAAGCAGTTTTCAACACATGATGCATATCTTTTCTTTGGGGAAAGGGGATTAGAAATAAGTGAGGCTATCATGAAGACAAATGCTAAACAGCCATTTTGGATTTTAATTTTAACTGACTAGGAAAAGCAAGTATCTGGGTGTTCTGGTTTGCTAATGCTGCCATTTGCAAAATACCAGAAATGGACTGGCTTTTACAAAGCGGTCTATTTGGTTACAAAGTTACAGTCCTAAGGCCATAAAATGTCCAAGCCATGGCATCAACATGTATACGTTCACCCAAAGAAGGCCAATGGTGTCCGAAAACATCTGTTAGGGAGGAAGGCTCACGGCTGGCGTCTGCTCTGGCATTCTGGTTTCAAAATGGCTTTCTCCAGGATGTTTCTAGGCTGCAGCTCTTCCTCAGAATGTCACTCTCAGTTGCTCTCTCTTGGCTGAAGCTTCGAGCTCCTTCTGTCCGAGCTTTTACAGAACTCCAGTGAACTAATCAAAGCCTATACTGAATGGGCGGGGCCACACCTCCAAGGAAATTATCTAATCAGAGCTATCACCTACAGTTGGGTGAGTCACATCTCCATGGAAATAATCAATAGTTTCCAACATAATCAACACTAATACATCTGCCCCCACAAGACTGCATCAAAGAACATGGTGTTTTGGGGGACATAATACATCTAAACTGGCACACTGGGCTATAGGAAACACAACTTAGTACAAAAGAAGCCATGCGCTAATTTCTAATATTTACATCTTTTAAATTAAATCTAACAAAATCTAAACACTGATCATCCCTCCAATCTTCAGAACTCTACAATGAAAACTATGACAACCCTACAGCAGGCTCTGTGGTATGTTCAAATTATTATAATGTATATCATGTCTCATAAGTGAAAGGACATGATGCTTCCTTTACAATCTTTCCAGAATAGGGCAGGTCCTTTAATGTGAGATTTTCCTGACATTCCAATTGCAGCAGACGCTGAACAACAGAGACACATTAAAAGCTGACCTGGCTCTATTACCTTTTATTGAAGGGCTATCAAAGATCACAAATGAATCCAGCTGTTTACATTTTTTGATGCATTAATCACTATCATACCAAGGGCTTTAGAAAAATTCAACAATTTTCTTGTGTGTGTCTTTTTTTAATGACAATAACCACTGGATATAACCATAACTATATTGGGCTTTTTCTGAGGAAAGTCAGAAAAGCTTTAAAAACAGGAAGTCAGTGCTTTAAGGTTGAGGAAATGTTTAACAGTCTAAGGCTTTATAGTTGCAGTTTGCAGTTAGGTGTTATGGAGAACTGCAGTTTAGTCTTTCCAGCCAAAGATTAATGTGGCAGGTGGGGGTGGGGGGGTTATGCCCAAACAATTAAAAAGGCAAATTATCATAAAATAAGGCTTGTTATAAAGTATGAATTATAAATCTTCCCAGATTCCCCTTACCATTAAATAGGAGCAAATTTATTGTGCATTTAAGTTTAGGAGGAGCAACAGTTTATCTTTTGTAAGAATTTATAAAAGCAAAAGAAAAGACATAGTAACCAATGCTAAACAGCCTCCTAGCAACAATTAGCAGTTGGATTAAGAATTTATTCTGGCCATTTTACATGTGTTTTCTATTGACTACCTCATTTTAAATCATTATACTAATGTCAAATCATTATAATCAAATGTTAGAATGGCAATCTTTCTTGAATGCAAATTCCTGTTAACCAAATCAATGCAGATAACCAAAAACAATTTGTCCCCAACAAAATGGTGATTTCTGCTTTTAAAAGGGTATTTTTAAAAGACAATTAAAAATTCTGCTAGAGTGTAAAACAAATTCATATCATATTCAACATTTAAGGTATAACTTTATTTCAAAAAATCCAATTTAATGATTCTATCCTTTACCTATTTATCCTTTGCTTACGTAGGCAATTAAAAGAATTGGCTTTATCATTTGTGGACTCCATTTTATATGTGTATTATGAAAACTTCAAGCCTAAAAGTCCAAATATTGTAATACACGTTTCACATCAATTTAAAGTCCATTTAGCTCCCAAGAAGTACTATTTAGAAAATAACAATATCAAAATAAACTGCTTTAAAATATAAACACAAAGGGCTATTACCAGAGAAGTCTGTCATTTAACCCAAGGTATGTCAAGAAGAGAAACAAACACCAGTGATTTTTTATTGATAGTTAGTTATTTTTTAAATTTCTAATGTTTATATGGTGAATTAACTTGTGTACCCCAGTTTGGACATCTCCTTGGTCATGGCCCACATTATGATGGGTATGGAACCATTGTAAAAACGATCTCTTGATTACTTCAGTTAAAGTGAAGCCCAACTGACTCAAGTAGGGCTTTAATCTGGATTACTGGAGTCCTTCATAAAAAGAATGAAATCAGATATGTATAGAGAAAGCCATGTGGAGCAGCCGCAAGTCAATGCAACTTAACAGAACCCAGTATCTGGAGAAGAAAAGAGAAAACGCTGCCATGTGTATTGCCATGTGACAGAAAAGCCAAGGACCAAACATCACCAGCAGCCAGTCCCAGAATGCCACAGTCTTCAGGGAGGAAAACATAACTTTGCTGATGCCTCAATATCAGACTTCTCCTAGACTCAAAACCATGAGCCAATAAATTCCCATTAAGCCAACCCATTATATGATATTTATTTTAGTTTACCTCCCCAATATTCCTTCAAGAGATTTAACTATCTTTCTTCAACATAGGGGAGAAAATGACATTTCATCAACCAACTGGGTGTCCTTAACTTTCAGAAGGCACTGCTCTAATAACAACCAACCCTCAAAGCTCCCACTGGTTTACAGTTTAGTGTCCACTCTTAAATTAGGCTCAGGTTCTTGTCTGGAAGTTGAAAAGAAAATAGAGCAATGTCTTTAAATTTCTGAAGAAAAATAGTCTCCAACCTAAAATTTTATACCTAGCCAAACTTTGAATCAAATAGGAGTGTAAAATAAAGACGTTCCCAGACATGCATAGCCTCCAAGCATTTACTTCCCAAAAGGACCCTTCCACGGGAAGTTACTCCACAAATTAAGAGAAGAAACCAAACAAGAACCCATGAAAAATGACCTCTAACAAAGAAGTGAGGCTAAGGGGATGGCCAGGGCGACATGAAGGCGAAGACTCATTCCAACAGGTAGGTAGCAGGTATAGACATTAACTCAGGACAAGTGCTTCCATGAAGGAAACTATCAAGTGATCTAAAGATTACCTGATATTTCACCACCACATTGAGAGGAGTTTCACATAGATCTAGAGAATGTGAAGCTGAATTAGAGATAGGAACCAGAAAAAACTAAGGTAACAAAGAGACAATTATTAACTCCAGAAAAGAAACCAAAGAAGCTGTACAAGAAAGGGAATTAAATTATAATAAAAATACATGGCTCAGCTATGACAATATATATATTGCCACACTAACATAAACATTCAACATCGATTTAACCACAAACCATGATTAACAACATGGGGAAGATGGAAAAGGAGGAAGCAGGTGATATAAAAAAGGCTAAATTCTCATCTATCATTGGATGAAGTCCACAAATAATGTCTAAACTAGAAAATAAAAACACAAGTACATCCTTTAGCAAAACAGAGGTAACAAAAGAAACGGCTTAAAAAGAACTTTTTAATGGTTGTCTCTGCAAAGTGAGACTCCAGGATGGGAGATATGGAACAGGAAACCATTATTTAAAAAAAAAAGAAAACACCATTTGATTTTTTAAGTCCATGCACATATATTACACAGATAAAATTAAATACAAATTAACAAAAAGATTGCTGAAAGACCTTAGTTGCTACTTTTGAAAAACTGACACATTCATTAGCATTTTATGGAGTGCTTTGGTCACCTGGAGAAGAGAGTTGTTAAACTTCAGAATTTAAAGAAAAAAAAGAAAAAATCTGTTCTTAAGCCAAAGAAGCAATCAATCATTTTAAGATGCAGGCTGCAGAACTGAAATTTATTTTTCTTCATAGGGCAGGCTGTACTTCATTTTGCCACGTGCTGGCAAGTCTCTTGAAATTTAGCCACTCCATAACAATAATATCAAATTTAAAAAAAAGGGAAACACTATAGAAACAATCAGAAGAAATTAAAAAATAAGTGATATAACAACCAAACTCAAGTCACTATAATTTAGTATGTGTAACTGCCAAACATATTACTAACTGAAGTAACAGTTATCAAAAGATAAATGCTATAAAGCTAAAGTACAACTTTATCATACAGCTTCAAACAACATGAAGCAATTTTTAGCCTCTTACTCATTTGTTTATTCACTGTTAAATTCCATAATCAGCTAAAGATTTTTTTTTTAAGGAATAAAATGGATAAAACAAAGGAAAGTCAAGGATGTTTTCAAATGCTAGTTAGATAGAGGCAAAATTACAAGCTAATCAATAGATTAACAGTGGTATTTTTCAAATTATCTCCCAAACACAACACCCTATGATTAATACTGCTGAACTTTAACACCACAATTTTGTTAATAAAAAGTGTTCTTGTACACTTCACAAGTTCTTTAATAATCCTCTAAGAAGACCTAAATTAAAGTCTGGCAAGCAGTTTCTCATGAAACAAAATTTGCCTCTAGATGTTAAAACTAAATGTGACAAGTGGCAAATTAAGATGTAGAAAAACACTTAAAAGGTTATGCTTTTAAAGGATTCAATGACTCAAAAAGAGGTACCATTAAGCAGTGGCAAAACAAATACTGGGATACCTATTTCATTTGCAATCTGCTACGTTTCAGATGGATAATTTTATGATGACCAAGAGCTATTAGGATAAACTTTGAAAGGGGAAAGACATACACTCCCTAGAGATTTCCATTAGAAGACCAGAATGGATCCCACTTGCAGCATTAAAAGTGATGAAAAAGGTCCAATAATTCACAGAGAAACTGCCACTGTGCCGACAATGTGTATGTTTAGTGTCCAAGGCAATAGACCTGTGCACTGCAAATGGTGATCTAAGAGTCAATTAAGCAGTGGGAAAGGGCTTTCAGCAAAAATTTAAACTAAAAACAAACCATTTACAGGAGTATAAGAAAAGCTGGCTAAACTCAAATCAAAGTCTGTGTTTCCAGTTCTGACACAGTAAATACAGTTAAGATGGTTAGCACACAAGACCAGAAATGCATGCAGTATCAAGAAACATTTATCAATAGTATCCTTGTTATAGCCTCCATTTCTTTGCTTAGGGAAATGTGCATGAAGAAAGAGAACAGTGAATTTACTTTAGGGAATATATTACTAAGCCTTTTGTATAAATTCTTAGAATTATAAATTCTAACGCTGTTAGATTTCTAGAATTTTACAGATTTTCCTTTAAAAATAAAGTCATGAAACTATTCTATATGCTACTGTAATAGTGGATACATGACATTATGCATTTGTTAAAATTCATAGAAATATACAACCCAAGGATTGAACCCTAATATAAATCACAGACTTCAGTTAATAATAATGTTATCAATATTGGTCCATCAATTGTAATGAATGTATCACACTAATGCAAGATGTTAATAACAGGGAAATCTCTGGAGAGGAGGGGTGTGAGGGAACTCGCTGTATTTTCTGTACAATTATTTCTGAAAAAAAAACTTCACTTTTTAGAGCAGTTAAGTTTAAAAAAATACGTTAAAAATAATAATATCAGATGAGAACTAGAACCTCCCCTTGCTATTTATTTAGTCCCCACCAGCTTGAGGCAGTGCCTGAAACCAACCAAAAGCAAACTAGACAAGCAAAGGCAGAAATGTGTTACATTTCTTGGGGGAAAAAAAAAATTGTGCAACATATAAGTCACTGGCCTCTGTCCCCAAACAATGCACTAGTCAGTTGAAAATTTTTTTTTTTTTTTTTAAGTTCTGGAGATAAAACTTTTGGTTAATTTCACCCATAGCGCAGTTTAGTTCTTTATATTTTTCCAGATTATTTTAAGTCGTGAGTGATGTTCTCCTTATCTGGTGCTTTAAGAGCAGATGGCACCATTTAATTCCTGCCTCTGAATAAGCCTCCCAGTCTTTGGGCAATTTAGAGCCTAGAGGGCTAAGGGGCTCCAGCTCTCAAGTCAGATGGCTGGGATTAAATCCTAGCTCTACAATTTACTAACTCCGTAACCTTGGGCAAGTCCCCATATGCTCATCTGTAAAATGTGATTAATAGTAGTACCTACTAAATAAGGTTATCAGGAGGATGAAATAAAATAGTTCAAATAATGCCCGGAGTGGAGTGCCTGACCCACAGGAAGTGCACAGTGAATGTTAGTATTATTAGTATTGTAATCACAGACTCTGTCATGGACTCATTATAAGAATCTGATTAAAACAATCAACCAAGGCCTAAATCGCCCCATCAGTGAGTTAGTAATTCATTATTTGTCTACAAAACACATCACTCTGTAAAAAAAAAATAAAAAAATAAAAAGTGGGGGCAAGGAGAAGCAGCATTTTGCTTTTCACTATTATACCACCCCTGCTGCATTATTTATATGAAAAGAGGAGGCGTGTGTCTGGACAGATGCTCAACTGGGTCCAGCCTGCAGAGCGTCTATCATGACAGACAATGCCTGCTCCACAACAAACTCCCTCCCTGTCTTTTCCCTCTCCTTCACCATTCACCCGCACCGGGGAGAGAACAGCAGAGCTGGGGAGAGAACAGCAGAGCTGTGCAGAGCCAGGCAATGTCAAAATGCTATTATCTATGCATTCTGGCTGAAATATTTGATTAAATGAAGTGATCCATCACTAAATGATTCTTTTTACTCCCATTTATGCCCTTAAAATATTATCACATATCCAAAGAGGCCCAAGATATAGGAGAGGCATGTGCACACACACACACACAATCAAGGGAGGAGAGCACAAGCAGATTTCCAATAGACACCCCAGTACATTTTTAATAAAGTATAACTAAAAAAATTATTGAAGTAACACCAATTTACAGAACACTAACATAAGAACAAATGATGGAGATTTTCCATCCGTTTTACTCAAGTTAGAGGAGGCATATTTCTATCAAAGACAGTTCCTATAGAGTCACAAGCACCGAATTCAAAATAACTTTCCTCGTTTCTATTTTCTCTGGAGTATTAAAAGTAGTACTTCTTAACTTAATAGATCAAAAACTGCCATTTTTTCCAAAACACTTAATTGATTTAAATGCTCACAGTGTCTACTACCACCCACAGAGAGTTAACCATCTCCTCGATGCCACCTCTCTCCCCTCCACATAGCACTACTGAGGCATTTCTCACAGACTTAAAATTATCTTCTTACAAATTGGTCTCCAGTGTCGCATGGAGCTCATTCAAGGTATGGAACACGATTTATTCATTTTCAAATCTTCCTAAATAATGTATGCATTCATTTAAAAAAAACTACTGAGCCTACTATGTACCAGAAACCTTACTCATTCAACAAAAATGCATTAAACAGGGACTGTTCTAAGCATTAGAAACATCTGTGAACAAAGAAGAAGGTGATTTCTGGTCTCATGGAGCTTACATTCAGCAGCAGGAAATAAACAATAACTAACAGATAACAACAAATATATTATACATAATGGTCAAAGGCAGTAAGGGCTAAGGAAAAATTTTAAAGTTGAGCAAGGAGAACTAAGAATGAGCATAGGGTAGGGCCCCAGCTGCTGTATTAAATTGGGTGGTCAAAGCAGGACTCACTGAGAAATGACATTTGAGCAAACCCTTTAACAAAGTGAGGAAGTGAGTAAGAACATTAGGTAGATCTCTAGGGGAAAGCATTTAAAGCAGAGGGAACCACCAGGGCAAAAGGGAAAGAATCAGAGCATGCCAGCTTAAGAAACAGCAAGAAGGCCAGAAGGGCTTGAGCAGAATGGGGGGGGGGGGGGGGGGGAGCAGGAAGGCACTAATAATAGGAGATAAGGTCACAGAAGGCCTCGAAGGCCATTATAGGGGTGTTTCTTTGCACACAACCAAAATATATATAATTGTGCAAAAAAATATAACCAGGACCTACTAAAATTTTAAAATAGAAATGCTAATATTTCTCCTGCATCCCAATGAATCATCTTGCACATATTTGCTCCTTGGAAAAGGAATACCCCACTTTGAAGACTAATTCCCTATGCTGTCGTAGCTTGGACAGTTAACACTGCTAGGAGCAATGCGGTGGGTCTCCTTTTGTTCAGGTTTGCTAATGCTGCCTTTTTGCAAAACAACAGAAATGGATTGGCTTTTATAAAGGAGGTTTATTTGGTTACAAAGTTACAGTCTTAAGGCCATAAAGTGTCCAAGGTAAGTCATCAACAATCGGGTACCTTCCACTGAAGATGCCCAATGGCATCCAGAAAACCTCTGTTAGCTGGGAAGGCATGTGGCTGGTGACTGCTCCAGAGTTCTGGTTTCAAAATGGCTTTCTCCCAGGACATTCCACTCTAGGCTGCAGCTTCTCAAAAATGTCACTCTTAGTTGCTCTTGGGGCATTTGTCCTCTCTTAGCTTCTCTGGATCAAAAGTCTGCTTTCAAAGGCTGTCTCCAAAATGTTGCTCTGTAAGCTGCAGCTCCTCTCTCAGCTCCTGTGCGTTCTTCAAAGTGTCTGTCTTGGCTGTAGCAAGCTCCCTCCTTCGTCTGAGCTTATATGGTGCTCTAGTAAACTAATCAAGGCCCACGCTGAATGGGCAGGGCCACACCTCCATGGAAATTATCTCATCATACTTACCATCTACAATTGGGTGGGTCGCAGCTCCAGGGAATCACTCCATCAAAGAATTACAATCTAAACAACCCTAATATGTCTGACCACACAAGATGGCATCAAAGATAATGGCAGTTTGGGGGACATAATACATTCAAACTGGTACAACTTTCCTAGACAATTCAACACAGTTCTCAGACTTCCCTACAGGCCTTAACAGAAGGTCCCAGGATATGAGAAGGTATGAAATGGAAGGGATATTTTCTCCACCCAAGAGTTTCTTAAAAGTTCTTCTCCTGGAGAGAAAGCATGGCAGAAGGCAAGTACCTCACCTGGGCCAATGGGAATTGACAACTTAGCTTCCTGCCTCATGCCTGCTTTCTCTCTGCTGAAAGGCTGCTGGCCTCTATTAGAAATTTTAATTACAATCTGTCAAATACATTGTCTTTTCTGACTGCTTAAACACATGAGATGGGATTCTCAGTGCTAGTTTATTATCAAAACTCAAAACAATAAATCATCTTATTAATGTAAACCCCTCATCTCTGCATTACTATCAGTGACAGGGAGCCAAATATTCAACGATTACTAAGTGACGATAAACTGCTCTAAAGTTCACAACGAATAATTATTTTAAAATATTAAATAGCAGTGCCAGTGGTATGTACAGAAGGAATAGAAATCATGAGTGTATATACAGTAAATTACTGCTGGTGGAAACAATTCTACGGTGGAAAGCACTAAAGTGTGGGTGTCATGAGGCACAGACTGTCTGTCTTATTTAGCTATTCTTAGCCCTAACATCTGGCACAGTGTTTCCACAAATAATCTGTTGAATAAATGAAAGTGATGGAGCCAGAATTTGAACATGGATCTTTCTATTATAGCTGCACAGTGGATAGCCAGGGTGCTTTTCAGAAATATACTGGCAAGGATTAAAGGATAGGGACCAACAGTACATAGAAAGCTCCCCAGGTGATTTAAATGTGTAGCCATGGTTGCACATCACCACACCATACCACTCCTCCTTCCTAATTAAACAAGTAATCATAGTCATGCGTGACTTGTGTTATGCTGGGCAAAGTACAGTACCTAGAGCCAGGCTTAAGATGGTCTAAAAGCCCTACGGACAACTAATTGACTCTGAAAGACTAAGAAGGAATTAGCCAAACTGTATTCTAGGCAAAAGCCAAAGAGATTACGGGGATCTCAATTTAGTTATATGTAGCAGTGACAATGATCAAGAGCTATTTAAAAGATATTTAAGAGGCAGAATCAAAAGGTCTAGATAATGATTAAATATGGGAATACAGTAGAGAGAGAAGTTAAAAAAAAAAAAAACTAGATCTTACATGTGGCTTATAAAACACAGGTTGGTCCTAATTATAACATCAGTATGTCCTGGAGGTTCACTCATGGATTCGTTATTTAAAATAACCATTTCCAAATAAAAAAAATATATATATATAAATATATATACATATATATATTTTTTTAATTATGGTTACATTTCCAAGATAGGGCACAAATCTATTAAATAATATTAAAAGGCTAAAAAGTTTCCAATGAAAAATTGTAGAAACAATACTGCTAAATATCTATTATAATTTTTAAATGACTAGGAATTGGGGGGCTCTGTGCCTCGGGCTCTGGGCACGATGTACGGGAGGCTGGCACCCAGTCACTGCCGTAGATTTACCTCCGTGCCCAGCAGAGTCGGCCACCGCGCTGGGGACACAAGGTGTGGCAGGGCACAGGTTACCCAGGACCCTCCGCTTCGCGAATCCTGCCGGGCCTGCCATTGAGTGAAGTGGCCCAGGCCCGAGCCCGTGGAGGCCAAGGGTCTGGGGTGAATGTGGCCCCCAGGGGTCAGTGGCCCCATTAGGGGAAAGAAAGTTTTCCTAAGACCACTACAAAGATGTTTGATATTAAAGGCTTGGGCTGAGTATGTTGCGGAATGGGCTGCAAAGGACCCATATGGCTTCCTTACGACAGTGATTTTGGCCCTTTCTCCATTGTTCCTAGCAAGTGCTGTACTACCCTGGAAATTGGCCAAGATGATTGAGGCCAGGGAAAAGGAGCAGAAGAAGAAACAAAAACGTCAAGAAAATATTGCAAAAGCCAAACGACTAAAAAAGGATTGAAGAAAAGAACAGGCTCTGAAACCATAGGAAAATTATTTGGAAAATTATGCAGCTTTGGAGAAGGACTCAACTAAGGTTTCTTCTTTGGATTTTGTGACCATATTATATAGTAAACAAAGTCTGACCACATGGAAGAATCATGTTAGTTATGACCTCAGTACTGTAGTAATTTTAGGCTTGGATATAGAAATATGTTGGTATCTGTGACAGTTATTGAGTAAACTGGCATTTATTCTACAAAATCTTTATAACTGATCATTTAGTAGCCTATCTACTGAAATAAAAATATCCTATGGTGAAAAAAATGACTTTAGATTATGAACTTTATTCAAATAATAGCTTAAATTCAGGTCCTGTTCTGGAAAAAGAAAGTAAAAGTTAGAATTGTCCTCTTTAAGATGAAAAGTATGTTTGGTCTTAAAAAAGACAGTGTATTAATCACATCTTTTCTCATTATTGCTTATTTCTTGGAATATAATCATTTCTGGTTTCCTCAAAGCAAATATTAATCATTTAATTCTTTATTTTCTGTATGGTTTGTGTAATTTATAGCCTTTACACTGGTAATATGAATATCAGACATTCTGCATTTTTTTAACCTAATTTTATAAAGAGTTCTGTTGACAAGAATATTGCCTGCTAGGTATAAGTTTTTTTATTTACGACCACGGCCATTTTCTTAGACATGACTTGTGTAGAATAAAATTATAATTTAAAGCTTGCAGTACAAATGCCAAACATTGTAGTACCTTGGAACCTCTTTATTTTTGCTTGCACTACGTAGAAATGTGAAACAGTTAACATTCTTATCAGGTAATTTGCTTACTATATACCACTTTTGTTTTTACTCCATTTTTTTGTTTAACTCATGTGGTAGTGATGTCCTATACTTTTTGATCAAACAAAAGAGTTCTTTTAAGGAACTCGTAAGATGAATAGTTAAGTCATACTTCCTAAGTGTTAAGGAAAGCTTGGAAAAATTTTGTTGGGCATAGTAACTGGGGTGAAAATAGATAAATTACTTCAAAATGAGAATGTTACATTTGGAAGTAAAGAGCTAAAGACTTTCTCAGTAAGTAGTAAAACTGGAATTTTTACTATTAAACATGGCTTTTGTAAATATGTGCTCTAAAATTTTTTTCTTGGTCAGTCTTTCATAGCTTACTAATGTTTTCCTCACTTTTATATGAATTTTAAAATACAGAAAATTTTCCAACAGCTAATTTAAAAATGAAACTAGATACTGAAATAACTTTGATATTTTTATAAAGAAAAAAAATGACTAGAAATCATTTTCTATTTATTTTGAATGTTGGCTGAATGTGTCTTACAATATTTGCTTTTACCTTAAAAATGTACAGCTTTCTCTCACTTAGTGCAGGCATTATTGGCTCCACTTTGTATACTTAACCAGCCATAATAGATTCTATTTTTGGAAATAAATATGTTCCAGAGGTAACCAAGAAAAGAACTGAGAGCAAAAACAGAATAGACATACTGCCTGAGGTAGAGAGAAGTGTATAAGAAAAGACTGAGGGAAAGGAAGTAACACAATGTGTGTCATACCCAGCATGGATCAAAGAGAGGGATTAGTGGAGAAGACAAGTTATCCCTAATGGCTTTTTCTGGGGCATTAGCTCAGGACAGAGAAGAGAGAAGGAGCATGCTGCAAGAAACAATTAACCAAGTGTGTGCAGCTAAGAGGGAAAGGACAAGAGGTGGACAGATTATAAACCCTTAAGTCTCAACAACCTTTATGTTTTGAAGTCTATCCCATCCTCAAAACACTTTCCCAGTTACTCCTACCGACAGCCAACTCCTTACCCTTTCTGCCATCAAGCCCCCTAATGGCCTCAGGTTGACTCCATATCCAGCAAAGGTCTGGAAATAGAGTATTTCTGTAATACTCTCCCCAGAACATTCAATTATCTTCCCCCCTTCTCTTCCTGTGGTATCTGTCTGCCTAATCCCAAGCCTAGAAAAATCCTAAAATCCATTTTCTCCACTCATGCTCCCAAACTAGAGAGTTCTGCTAAAAAAAAAAAAAAAAAAAAAAAAAGTCAATCAAATCTTAGATGAACCTTCCCAAAAGCTTAGCAGGCCGTTTTACTCATCTCTAGTTGTCACTGTCTATTCCAAGTTCTTTCTGATCTGCTTCAATTCTTAACCTCAACCCCCCTCACTTTTCTCACTCTTCTACTTTACTTTAAAAAACAAAAACATCTCACAACTTCTCTGCTTGCCTCACATTTCTTCACATTTTCATTCTTTATTCCTTTCGATCTCTGAGAAAGAAATTAACACACTCTTTCTCAAAGCTAACTCAATTTGTACCCTTCCCTTGACTTCTTTTTTTGAAAAACTATTCTCGATCTCTTCTCTCTTTTGCATTTGCAACAGATGGATTTCTCCCAGGACTGCTCACAGCTAATGAAATGCTGTAGTAAAACAATCTTCTCTCAATCCCTTCTTTTCTTCCCAACTCTGTCAATCTGTTCTTTCCCATACCCAAGTCTAGGCTTGAACTGTTGCCTCTTTCCTCTCCATTTTCCATTCAAAAATTCTATCCATTGTTCTGATCCAACTCAAACATGTTCCTTTCTAAGAACCTTTCCATGGTCTCTTTAGTTAATTTTGCCTTCCTTAAAGCAAACACAATAATTCTCTATCACTTAAGTGTTTTAGGATTATTATGTTATCTTCTATAACAGAAACATTACAATGTTAATTCTTTTCTAACTTTGATCTAATAATTTACAAACAATTTTTCCCCCATGCTGAATTTGACACACATTGTGTTAATTCAAATTCTTCATCCCTGGTTCTCAACACTGAAAAATCAGAACACTACAACACTGAAAAATCAGAAAATATGCAATTAAGATCCAGCTTCCCCAGTCCTGTGAATGGGTCAAAATTATGTTCCACAGTATGAACCTGGGTATACAGATCATCAGTTCTTTAAGCTGTTTATTATAGATCTCTATTATAATGTGGGGAACTAATGAGAAATTCCTTCCATCCTTCTGCTTTCCAAATCTTTTCTTTCTTTAATATACAACCTAAAATTTTCCCTCTCTCTTTCTTACAGAGTTAAACTTTAATTGCTGAGTGAGTGAGTTATTGCAAGCTACCTGCTTATTTACCTTAAACAGGGGTACCTTTTCACGATTGCCAAAAGATGAAAACAACAAAGTGTCCATCAATAGATGAATGGATAAACAAAATGTGGTATATACATATGATGGAATATTATTCAGCAGTAAGAAGAACGAAGTCCTGAAGCATACGACAACATGGATGAACCTTGAGGATATTATGTTGAGTGAAGTAAGTCAGACACAAAAAGACCAATATTGTATGAGCTCGCTAACAGGAGCTAGTTGTAATAAGTAAATTCTATGAGTTAATATCTAAAACATAGGTTATGAGGAGAAAGAATGAGGGTAGAGAATGGGGAGAACATACTTAATGTGTGCAGAATTTTTTATTAGGTGGAATTTAAATGTTTAGACATGGATAGAAGTGATGGTAGCACATTATGGTGAGTGTAATTAACAGCAGGGAATTATGTGTGTGATTGTGGTTGAAAGGTGAAGTATAGAGTCATACGTATCACTAGAAGGAAAGCTAGAGGACTGTGTAACAGTGAACCCTGTGGTGGATAATGAGTGTGATTAATAGTAAGAATATAAAAATGTTCTTTCGTGAACTAGAACAAAAGTACATATTAAAAGGAGTTAATAATAGAGTGGTATGGGGAAAATGCATCTATTGCAAACTACAGACTATATTTAGTAATATTTTAATATTCTTTCATCAACAGTAACAAATGTACTACACCAATGCTAAAGGGTCAATAATAGAGGGGTTAAAGGGTATGGGATGTTTTGGGCTTTTTTTGTTTTGCTTTGTTTTGTTTTGAGTAATGAAAATGTTCCAAAATTGATTCTGGTGATGAACGCACAACTACGTTATGATACTATGAACTCTGAAGGTACACTTTGGAAGGACTGTGTGGCAAATGAATATATCTCGATAAAACTGGATTCAAAAAAGGCTTTCATTTCGGAGTGGGGCACATTTGAGCTGGAGGATGCCCTTGAGCTGATTCTCTGCCAAACAGCACAGGACCTACATCGAACCCCCAGGGCAGGCAGTCCCCACTGCACACAGAGAACTGGTGCACTGACTGGATTCCCACCTGGTTTGGACCCCACCCAGCACACAGGTGAAGTTGGGGGAAAGCTGGCTTGAAAGTAAGAGGTGGATGCAAGAGCGCCAACTGTTGGTAGGGCAGGGAAAGCGTAATACAGCAAGATCTAGCTCTTAAAATTATATATAAATGCTCAAATACTCATGCATTCCCCCAAAATAATCTTACTAAGATAAGCAAATGCCCCAAAGCCAACAGAAAATCACAAAGCATCAGAAGAACCAGGGAGATCAGGACAAGCTAAAGGAACAAATTAGAAAGCTGGAAGAGACACAAAATTTGAAGCAATTACTTAAAGAAGTACACACAAACCTCTAAAACAACTTCAACAGATGGCTAAAAACATACAGACTTCAGAAGAACATAAAAGAAGAATATGAAGAGTAAATTAAAATTAAAAATTAGCAGATCTTATGGAAATAAAAGATACTGTTGACTAAATTAAAAATATAATAGAGACACACAACTACTACACACAACAGCAGATATGAAGAGGCAGAAGAAAGGATAAGTGAACTAGAGGAGAAAGCAATTGAATGCAATACACAAAAGAATAAATGGTGAAAAAATTTTAAAAAACTGAAATGGATCTCAGGGAAATCATGGACAACATGAAGCACACAAATATAAGAAACACTGGTATCCCAAAAGATAAGAGCAAAGGGCTAGAAAGAGTGTTTCAAGACATAGTTGGGGAAAACACCTCAACCCTTCTAAACGACATAAATATGCAAATCAAAGATGCCCAATGAACTCCAAATAAAATAAATCCAAATAAAATAAATCCAAATAAACACACTCCAACACATACACTAATCAGACTATCAAATGCTAAAGAGAAGGAAAGTTCTGAAATCAGCAAGAGAGAAGCAATTCACCACATACAAGGGAAACAACAAAAGACTAAACACTGACTACACAGATACCATGGAGGCGCGAAGACAGTGATATTACATATTTAAGATTCTGAAAGAGAAAAACTGCCAGCCAAAAATTCTTTATCAAGCAAAGCTGTCCTTCAAAATTGAGGGAGACTTTAAAATTTTCAAAAACAAATGCTGTGAGAATTTGTTAACAAGAGACCTTATTAATTGCTGGTGGGACTGTATAATGGTACAGCCACCGTGGAAGAGGGTTTGGCAGTTTCTCAGAAAAAACTAGATATCGAATTACCCTACCATCTAGCAATTCCACTTCTCAGTATATATCCAGAAGAACTGAAAAAGTGACATGGACAGACATTTGTACACTGATGTTCACAGTGGCATTGTTCACAATTGCCAAGAGATGGAAACAATCCAAGTGTCCTTCAAAAGACAAGTGGATAAACAAAATGTGGTATATATATATGATGGACTGCTATGCAGCAGTAAGAAGGAACAAGGTCCTGAAACATATGGCAACATGGATGAATCCTGAAGATATAATGCTGAGTGAAATAAGTCACACCCAAAATGAGAGATATTGTTATGTTACCACTACTATGACCTCTCTGAACAATATAAAATCAATGTCTCATAGTGTAGAATATTGGGGACCTAGAAATAGACAGAAGCTAGTGAAGAGGGAATAATAACCTAATTTGTTCAGATATATTAATGAGGTTGAATTTAAAGGTATGGAGTGGATAGGGGTGATGATTGTTGGTTAATGGGATTATAAGTATCAGAGCTGCACTGAAGGCAAACAGGATTGAAACAGGTTGTTTAAAGGCATGTATCCCACAGATCAGCACTATAAATACAGATAAATGCTTGCATTATATACTTCTAAGGAATGACACCAGTACAGAGAGTTGACAACAGAGTGGTATATGAGAAAAATCTACTATTGCATACTAGGGACTACAATTAATAGGAATAACTTACTAGTACCACACAAATACTAGGGACAAATAATTAACACTGAAAAGAGCTTTGGGGTGCTTTGGGTCATTAGAATTGTTTAAAATGAGGAGTGATAAGGACTGTACAACTAAATGATGACAATGTGTGATAATGATTGTTTATCGTGGACAGAATATACGCTATGTGAAATTAGGAACCCCCTACTTTTTAAGTCAAGCCGTAGATACTGAGGCTTGCTCTTATGAAACTTACTCTTGTAATGGGGAGGCTAAGTCCACCTACAGAGAACCTCTTTTGTTGCTCAAATGTCATCTTTCTCTCTCTAAGCCCAACTCTGCAAATAAATTCATCAGCCGCCCCCCGACATGGGCAGGACCCCCCAGGTGAGTGAGTCTCCCTGGCGATGTGGGACACGGATTCCAGAAATGAACCTAAACCTGGCACTGAGGGGTTGAGAATGCCTTTTTGACCAAAAAGGGGAAAAGGAAGTCAACAAAGTATGGTTTCAGTGGCCAAGAGATTTCAAATAGAGTCAAGAGGCTGTCCTAGAGGTTACTCTTATGAAGCTTCAGCTAGATATGCCAAATGGCTACAGTATGATAAGCCCAATTCAGCAGTAGTCCCGAAAACCCTAAAGAATACCCTGGACCCTAAGACTACAATAGTTTCACTAATTAAGTTTATTCTTCAAAAACTTAAATCTTCCACAGAGCTGCTATTCCAGCTAAGTCCCATAACCCAGAGGCCTCTTCAATAAAATCATCTGGTTGCATCCCTTTTTCCCATGTTGACACCCCTTTTCAACATGAACAAGTTAGGGTGGCCACTCCCTAGACATCCCTGCAGATCAGGAAAGTGATTAAGGAAGTTGGGAGCAATGGATAAGACACAATTTAACAAAGGATTATGAATACTGAATCTCAATTTTCTTTATCTTAGTTGTTAGGGTTTAGAATCACTAGAAGGAGAGAACTGAAATGGCCAACTGTAACCCATAATATTCTTTGAAGTTTGCTATATAGTTACTTATTAAATAGTACCTTTAAAGTTATCGCCTTTTTGCACGTTACATTTCACAATAAGGAAATAACTGAAACCATGGAATTGTAACTTGCAACATTCTGTGTAATTTGCTCTCTCTTGTTCAATTGCACTTGGAAAGTTATCATTTCTATGTAAATATGTTATATTCCACAATTTTTTAAAAATGGGCAGTTAACTTTGCTTTCTCAACATTATTCTCATGAACTAAGTAATTTTTATTTCCCATATCACTACTATTTTTATACGAGCAAAGAATTGAGAACAGATAATAAAGTTGAAAAACTAAGTGTCATTCTGCTTTGGAGAATGAGTTCAAAAGAAAAATGTTTGTTTGATGAGTGAGATCATTCCTATTGTTTTCCCTTATTAAATTCATGATGGAAAGCTTTGTGGGCAAGCAACAGAGAAAAAGAGAGACAGAAAAACTGGATGAGCAGAAAAAGAAGTAGAAATTGGAATTATATAAGCAATTTTTAAAAATTACCCTAACCATGGGAGAGAACAGTTTACTCCATTTCATAACACATTTTATTCCAAACAAAACATTCCTCCACACAGGATGATTATAAGGCCACCAAAAGGTTAGATTTGGTGCAAATGCCTAAAGAAAAAGAGAGGCATTCTGGAGTGAGACAGGGAATGAAGATCATATAGAGCAGATCCAATCTTCTCATTTGAAAATGAAGATATGGAAGTTCAGAGAAACAAAGCCGGTGACAAAAGGCAAAACTAGTATTCAACTCAACTGAGTGCTGTTTACATCATAGCAAACCAGCTCCAACAACCATAAAACCTAGAACCCTTATTATTTTTAACTCCACATTTATACTGCACTATGTCAGTTACAAGGCATTTTTTATGCATTAATAATAGACTAACTGCAGTGTATGTTAACAAAAAGTCTCACAATTCAAATGCAAATTAAAAATTTTTGACATACAACTTTCTCATTCACTGTTCTTGAGAGTGACTGAAAGGAAACAAATTCCAAACCCAGTATGCAAATCATCAGTTCTCTCAAAAGAGGTCATTTCCTACTTCCTATCTTCAATGAGAAGGTCCGGTCAAAAATGCAAATGGCAAGAGTTCCCATAAATTTGCACATTATCTGGCACACAGTCTTTATTACAATTGAACTAAAACAAACAAAAGAAAACAAAACACAAAACCCTCCAATTGTAGGGAGTACTCTCTACTAAATAAGAAAGTTTTTCAAATGGGAAACTTGCTAAAATTTACTTCTTTCCTTCCTTCTTTAACACAGCCAATGAGCAGGGCAAGCTTTCCTTGATGCAATTCTTCATCATGAACATAAACACTCATACACAGGCATAGCCAGATGCACATCATTGGGGACCGGGTGGGCCACAAGACTGAACCTTATGTGGCTTCTCAATCAACCCCTGCATACGTCCATAAATGTGCTCTTGTCCACTGCAGAATGAAGTAAAACTTTGGGGTAGTGGGAAAGCTTGTGCCAAACATTCCCTTCATTAGGAGCCACGGTGGTCTGCATGGCCCCAGGACAAGGAAAGTCCTCCTCTCATTCCCCAAGCTCCTAGGTACTGACTAGTCTGCGAGAGAGCCAGGAGACTGGCTGGTACTGGAAACCTGAGTGCAGGTCACAGCAATAGTCCCTGGTCAGAGAATTTGGCTGGCTTTAGGTAACTAACAGCAGAGATCTATCAGATTTGGATGGATTTGGCCAACTTCACCCAAATAAACTCCTGGAGAATCATTCCACCCTTTCTCAGAGATTCCATTACAGTTCAGATTATGAGAAGATGAGACCATGAGCTTGATCTGGTATGGAATTAAATGACACAGCTATGATAACCAGAGAATTGACCACCTCCCTCAGGAGATCTTCAAAGCCCATCTTTAATTCGCTCAAAAGCTCCACAAAATGTCTGAAATTTCTGTTAAAGGAAGACCACCAAAAAGGCAACTGATAAAATTCTTCATTAAAAATACATATTTCCTTAACATGATATAAATAATGCATTCCAAACCAATACACAACATCATTATGAATGGTGAAATATTAGGGGAATTCTGAATAAGTCAAGGATGTACACTATTGCCACTTTCACTTAACATTATATTGTAGTAAGACAAGAAGAAAGAAAAAGTTAAAACACACACACACACACACACACACACACACACACACAGGGAAGAGACAACCTGTATATGATACAACTGCCTAACCATGAAAATCTAAGAAAACTGAAAAAGTATTAGAAATTTTAAGAGTTTAGCAATGTAACCAATTTTAAAAATGCAGTTGCTTTTCTAAATACTAACATTATCTATTAGAAATTAGGGTTTTGTGTATTCACAATACAAACAATATTCCTATGAATCCACTTAAGAGGAAACACAAAGTACTTAGTATGAATAAAACTCAAAACTTTATTAAGGGATTGAATAAACAGAGAAACATACAATGTTCCTACCATACAATATTCCAACCCCCACGCCTTACGCCTCAAATTAATTGATACCATTTCCATCAAACTCACAGTAGGTTTTTGTTTCATTTGTTTGTTTTTTGGAGGTTGGGGAATGGCACAGGAAACAGACAAAATAATTATAAATTCTCAGGTGTTCAGTCTTGAGCTTCAAAAGCATGGTTACATCCAGTAAGAGAAGCCCTTGGACCATGTTCTCTTCTGATAGCACTCTCCCACCCTACCAACTTTCCTGTCACCCTCTTAGCTTTCAATAAGAATTCCAGTCCATTGATCTATACCTTTTGTCCCAAACTCCTTGCATGGAACCAAATACTCCCTTTTCATTCAAATGCTCTCTCCAACATCCTCCATCCATTTCCTTTGTCCCTGTCTCACATTTACCCAAGAGTATAAAATCTTGGCACAAGGACCAGGCACTATTAAATGTGAGCTTTCCTCAGAGTGCCTGTCTATGGATTTCTCTTCACAAGCCACACATTCAATCTGAGCAATATCCCCCCTCAAAGTGTTCTCAACTCCTGCTCCCGGTAAATTATAATTTCCAAATCTCTAGACCCATCCTCCCTCCTGAGCTTCAGACATATAATTATTCACTGGCTATATTTGGCACCTGGCCCTGCATGTCCTAAATGTACCTCAAGCTCAACATATTCCACATACCTTTTTGTCTTCCTATGAGTTCAGTCTTCTTTAAATGGCATCACCATCTGCTCAAGTAAAAGAATGTCTACACTCTTCCCGTCTCCCCATAGCCAGTCAGTTACTAAGAATTGTTGATTTTACGTTTTAAACATTTCTCATCTCCTTCTCTACAGTACTAGGGTCACAGCCTCAGTTCAGAATCTCATGGTCTCCAGAGCTGGTCATCCTGCCCCTAGCTTTGCTCATAAGGCCCCTCATCCATCTTCCCCTTGACTACCAAAGCAATCTGTCCAACACTCAATTCTGACGTCACTTCTCTGCTTAAAACCCACAGCTCTCCACATTAGCTCTTTTTCATCAAACTGTGAATGATGATGATGATGATAACGCTAATACTTACTGAGTGCTAACTATGTGCCAGATACCTTTGGAAGCCCTTTCCATATACAATATTCCTATAGGATAGATACTATTAATTTATCTCCATTTTACAAAGGAGCAAACCATGGGAACAAGAAGTTAAATAACATGTTAAATAAAGTCAAAGTTAATTAGTTTCAGAACCAGGCTCTGTACCACATAATAAAAGCTATCTCACGTGGAAATTCAATTGTCTTTCAATATAGCTTTCCCCTTTGACCCTCTACTGTCGAACTACCCACAGCACAATCCAGTTAGAACTTTCATTAGAGAAACGAGAGGGTGTATAGAAGGCAAAGCTGATCAGCACTTACACAGCTATAAAATCCTGAATGCTTCACAAACTTCAAATTAACCAACTATTACTTTATTACCAAAATAAAGGGGGAAGAACTGCAGAGAGGAAATAAAAATGCTGAATGACAGCAGAGAGGAAGAAAATCTAACTCAGTCTGAATATACCCTCAGGTTAGAAAAGAGAATGGATAAACAAAGTGCCTTTCAGTGTCTGAAAAGGCTTTTTACCGAGAAGAAATTAGTAATTAGACTGAATGGCTGTGGTTCCGCTTACACACACTATATAAATGTGCTTCCCCCCCCCCAAATAAAACTTAGGAGCAACCCCAAAAGTTATTCAAAGGGACTTTAAAAAGGAAGAGTATTAACTTAGAAGCAAAAAGTATTTTTAAGCACTAACCTTTTGTTTCTCCCTTGAAACTGTTTTAGGATTCTATCTGACAAAGCTTTTAAAGGGTTCACTGTTGATTAAACCATTTTCGCGACTTAATGAGTTTAAGTCCTATTAATTCAGACTGTGCTGTGTACATTGATTTTTGTCACGGTGAGAATCAACAGAAGTAACAGTTCTTCAAATTAAAAAACTGCTCATAAGGTTAAGTAGAATAAAAGATGTCTGGTGTGAAATATATGGTGCCCAAGAAAAGCTTACAAACTGGCTGTATTTTTAACTTTAAGCAGAAGAAGGAAAATAAACCCCCTACCTGAACAGAAGATAATTTGGCTCTTTCTGTATTTCAGATAAAAAGCTGAAATACTAAGTGTCAAAATTAGAGACAACCTACTTTCCAGCTCTGAATTACCATCATTACATTGCACAAATCATCAACCAGAGATAGAATATACCAAAATAGAACTCACTTGCTGAAACAATCATGAAGGCAGTTCTGTCCCTTAAATGAAAACTTTATAGCAAGCAAATCTTACATAGTTCCTGTGTTTTCTAGCCTTTTGCCAACTTATAGAGCAAAGATTTTCTTTCATAGCCTGCGGCAATTTTCCATATTTAAAATCTGACAAAGAAAACGAGTTTTAATCTTCTATCTGGCAAAAGTGTTCTATCACTAGATCTTCAAGTTACCATTAAAAATTACATAAATTATATAGTCTATCATATTAAGAAATACCTATTTTTTATTTTTTGATAGTAACAAAAACAACCCTGGAAAGGCAGTTGCACATATTAAAGCTGTACTTCTATTTGCTGCCTTCTCTGGCTTTCCTGCTCAAGGGATGGCAAAATATGGTCCATGGGTCAAAGCCCACAAGTGAAGAATGTTTTTCATATGTTTAAATGGCTGAAAAAAATTAAGAGTAATATTTTCTGACACATACCAATTATATGAAATTCAAATTCAAAGGCAGGGTTGAGAGTTGCAACAGAGACTGTATGACCCAGAAAGTCTAAAATATTTACTATCTGGACCTCTACAGAGAAACCTTGTCGAACCCTGTTCTAGTTATTCCGAGAAAGTTAAGAAACATATTATTAAGGAGCAATGGACAGCAACATGACCAGTAGGAATGTAATTACTGAAAGGCAATGTGCTCTAATGGACAAATCTGGAGCTGAAAAGCAAATTCCTGCTAATGTAGATCAGCGGACATCTCTGCTTCATGAATTACCTTAGCTCTGAAACTGCCATATAACTAGAACGTGTGCTCTTCTTAAGCAGCATCTAAAGGTGTGTGTCTGTATAAAACAATACTTATTTAGACACACAAATGAAGATATTTTATAATGAGAACGTGAGAAAATGTTTTGAGCAAAATCTTGCCACCAACAAGTAGAACAAAAACAACAAAATCAACAAAATGCAGCACCATTTTGGGTTCAATTGGGGGAGAATAGTAACTCTATAAATGCTAATCTAAAATTTTCTCCTAAGGCCTGGGATGGGGTCTTGTACATAGGGAAGTTTTCAAAAGTATGAGAAATAGACTGAATAGCATGAATTAAATGGAATAAACTTAAATGGTACTTAAACCTAATAAAGTAAAATTTTCCTATATATTTCAAAATACCAGGAACCTTTAGCAATTTATATTCAATAAAAAAAACTTATACTATCTATATGAAAGTAATGTGCTATCATTAGCTAGAAAAAAAATTTTTTTTAAAGTTTAAGTTTGTTAATTTCAAACTTGAGAATTAAGTGACACCTCAGTCTTTCGTAAAATCAGGGATTTAGATTGCTCTCCCCACAAATTATTCTCCTTAAAAATCTTTATCTTCTATTTCTAGATCCTGTGTGAACAACTACTCAAACCCAAAGCAGCTTCTCCAAAAAACAGACTCTCTCTAAATAACTTCGTATTATTTTTTAAAAGGAAAAACCCTCTGGTTTATCTACACACACCAATTCTGTATAAATTTTAAAAGCAAACAACTTCGTGTGAAAAGTCTGATATGTGTTGTCTATTTCCATTACTCTCTGATTAGAACGCAGAAAAAGCATTTATGTTCACAAAGCTGGAGCCAGAGGTGAAGCTAATACCCAGTAATGAAAGCTAATACACAGTACTCACTCCTGTCCCTCAAATGCCCTTCAGTTTTAACATCACAGAAAAATGTGAGAAACACTATCATTTATATATATGCTGATCTGTTTCTTTGCAAAGCAGAAATAGCTACAACTAGGTCAAAAGCTATTTTATCCATTGGGGGGGGGTAGGGAGCAGCTCAAATAACTAGACAAAACAAAAAGAAGATATTACTCATTCACTGTGTTCACTTTGGTTGCTTTCCATAAACCAATATGAACATACACCAGGAATAGAATCACCATAATATCTTTCTTAAATTTGCACTACTTGCACTCATATAAATCCTTTCATCCAAGAACTTCAAAGCGCTTTAACATTTATTCATTTCAACCATAAATCATAAACTTGAATATCCTAGATCAATTAACGAAATAAGCAGTACCTTGAAAAACTGCAGTTTGAGCTCATTCTAATAGGTCATAATTAGAACTAAAAGCTCAAAATCCCAAATGTCTGTCACATTTATCCACTGGCTATACCCATTTCCACACTGCAATTACATCAGAAGATACAGTTACAAAAATTCTATTTCCCAAAATTCATCATTAATAGTTTAAGATCTTAAAATAAATCTAAAATTCTAGGAAACTCACTAGTTTAACCTTTATAATTCCCACTTTCTGCTTTTAAGGGAAAAATTTTAAAGGTTTCCAAAGTTCCTCAGACTTCAAAACAGTTCTTTCCAGGCCACATTTGATTATTTATGTGTAAATGAGTAAAAAAAAACACATATATTAGATTTCCCTGAAAATACACACAAGTTTAAAAATTTAGAGGAAAAAGTGATAAGCATAATATGCTTTGGGATTTGCTGAATGCAAACATGAAAAGTTTCAGTTTAAAATTGACACAGGCAATCACCATTCATGCAACTGATTACAACCTTTCCACTAAAGAGAAGTTTAAAAATGTGTGAGAGTAAGTCAAACTCTCCCCGTTTGTTTGAATTCTCTAATAAAGGATTACTTTACTTCCTACCCAAAAGATTTGAAAAAACACAAGATACAGCATTCCTTTTGCTTTGTGTTCCACAAATGCCTGAAAAGCAAACACAATAAAATTTAGGTGAATCAATGAGCAAATTCCATGTTTTCAAGCCAATATGTTTTAAACCCAGCAAGGAGATTCCCCAGGGACAAATAATTATGATATGTTATTTAAATAACTTTTCCAGGCCAAACCAGAGCACTTCTTTCCAAAATTCAAATTTCTACCAAACTGGGATGCCATGTGGTAGGGAACAATTTCAAAACACCTAGATTATTTTTCCAAAAGTAAACCGTAGGTGTCAAGAGAAGCCTGAATATGCAGAGTTACACTGCCCTCTAGAGTCTTCTTCTAATATTCTTCTTAGTCTGAAACAGTTATTTTATCATAAGACCCTTCCAGTTTAAGCAAGCTTTCAATATTCTAATATTGTGGACTCACCTTTTAATGGATTAGTAGTGGTGGCTACTAAAACCTCCAATACTTCAATCACTCACTATTATAAAGGTTGCAGTACTTTCCAAAGGAAAGCAATCAAAACAGCATTTTCTAATCTGCTCTATTTTTAAAGCTTTAAAAGACTTGCTTTAATTTTCCTATCTGCAAAGTTGATGGGAGAAATATTGTTATATCCACTTTACAGATAAGATGAATGAAGCTTATGTGTGGTAACTGGCTTCCCATGTGGGTTGTTTCGGGGTAGAGTGACCCAAAACTAAGGTCTTCTACCTAGAATTTTAATTTTCCTCCCATAGCACCATATTTGCCATCCAAAATAATTCCATGCCTTAATCTGCATTTTTAAAAATAAGTTTTAAATAGCTCAAACAAATTGCAGAGATCCCTAAAACAAGGATCAATTATATCACATATTAACCTATGTGGCCAGGAGTTCAGTCCTAGGAAAAATC
Source organism: Choloepus didactylus (assembly GCF_015220235.1). Classification (NCBI taxonomy): domain Eukaryota; kingdom Metazoa; phylum Chordata; class Mammalia; order Pilosa; family Megalonychidae; genus Choloepus; species Choloepus didactylus. The sequence goes on from NC_051308.1 coordinate 241,813,508, forward strand.
CTCAGGTTCATACATTTGCCCGCATATGCAAACCTCGAGACCTAATATAGCCAGTCTGCCCCTAGTTACTACTTCCACAGCTGCAGTCTATTCTCTCAGTTCCTAGCAGTTCTCTGGTCCATCTTATCTCTTGCCAGGCAAAAGGTCCCTAAAAGGATCTTAGTGATAGCAGCAAAGCATAAACACCAGATCCCACTTCTACTAGGAATTGGATTAAGCCACCTGTCAAGGACTCAGTAAATTAAAATACTTCCTCTAACCTAATAATTCTGACTTTTTCTTATTGTTTATATTTGAGAAGTTGTTAGAAGATATGTACTACCTGCCTCAGCTATTATAATAAGTGACCAGAGTTAGGGGTTTTTCCCTTGTTTATTTATTTGAATCTAGATTCACATGGGACCATAAATTAACCATCCCTACTCCAACCCTGTTTAGAGAAAAAAAAATCTATATTCCTTCAACACCAAAGGAACATGTCTCCACAAAGAAACCAAAACTAAAATGCAACATTCCACACCCAAATATTTATCATTACCTTTGAAAACAACTTAATAAAAGTGACCTTTGGGGCATAGAAGTGAAATAGGATCTAGAACAGGAGCTTTCTAACTAAGGTGCATGGGACAAATGCTTGCAAGCCTGTTTTTGTAGATAAAAGTTTTACTGGCACACAGCCATAACCATTGGTTTCCATACTGTCAATGGTTGGCTGCCACTACAATGGCAGAGATGGGCAATCACAACAAAAATGATATGGACTGCAAAGTTTAAAATATTTACTATCTGGCCTTTCTACAAAGAAAACGTCTGTCAACTCCTGTTTGACAATGAAGTTCCCCAGCCTTTTCCAGATTTAGAAGGATGTGACATACAAGAGTATGATGGGGAAAGGAGGACTTGGAGTGGAAAAAAGAAAGGAATTGCAGTTAATATCAACTGTATTCTAAAAATTAAAGAAAATGAAACAATGGGACCTCAGGGGATGGAAGAACCAACAGATGCAGCTAATTCATCCCATGTGCTGGTCCACATTAGGCTTTCCAAAAGACTGAATAAAGAGCACTAGGTTTTATTTTAGGTACTTTTTCACACCCCTGTAAAGAGTAAGTGGGGAAAATAAAATTTCTACATAACATACAGTTTTACTCAGAGAGGTGTCACATTAAGAGCTCACACCTGAGGTAGTCTGATATTCATGCCAAATTTAAAGTGAGCTTCAAGACTAGCTATGACAAGCAGCATGAATATCACCAGGTCCCAGAATAAATCTGGAGTAAATAGAATAGATTTAAATCAGTGATTCAACAAAATATAATTTAAAGATCCTACAATATGAAATGCAACTAATCCGTTTGAAAATACCTACAGAGAAGTACAAAAAGCAATGTTAAGATGATTTGAGCAAGGAACCCAGACTATAGTTTAGGTTCTTATTCTCATTATAAAAATCCCAGAAAATCCACATCCCCTCTTTGGTCCTTAGTGTAATCATTTGTAAAATGAGGACCTTGGGCTGGATCAGTGGTTCTCAATCTTTAGCATGCATCAAAATCACTTGGAGGGATTTGTTAGAACAAAGAATGTAGGACACTAGACTTTCAGCTTGAGGGCTTGGAAGTCATCCCTCCCTTCCTTGCAGCAAGAAAAAAGCTGAAGAAACTGAAAATCAACTCTTTTCTTAGATTCATTAGAGAACCAAAGTCACAGGACAAACCATGATTCTGAAATCAGAAGAGACAGGAAAATACAGAAAAAAATCACACCTGAGATCAGCTTAGCTGAATCAGAAGCTGCTACAGTCAGCAATTAGTAGGAACAGTTAAGTGGTCATTTCAGATAAAATGCTGAAGGCTAAGCATGGACTAGCCTGAGTTAAAAATTCCTGGACACTCAATTTTAGGAGAGTCCCCCCACATAATTGGATTTTACCTCCAGTTTGGGCAGGGGAAGGGAAAAGTAACCATTTTAAAATAGCTCAGAGCATTTGCCTTCAAAGGCCTGTCCTCTAAGGGAAACTATTCTGCCAGAGCCTTATACGACCTGAGGAAAGGGCAACTAGTCAACTCCAGCTCCCATCTAAACTTCCTAGCTCATACGAGGTAAGAAGGAGGGGGGGACCGAGGGACTCAGAAACACCTTTGAAGGTAACAGCCCATAAATTCAGGCTCACTAAAAAAACTGAGACTTAATGAACGATTACAGAACACTTGCCCATCACCGACAGTTTACCGCCACTTCAACAGAGATCTGGTATAACAACAGTGGATTACAACTCAAAGAGCTGAAAAACAGACTATTTTAAGGAGATCTTGGGGAAATCCAAGGACAACATGAAAGGAGAAGGGAAGACAGCAAGAAAACTAGAGGAAATGGCAGCCTCTGGTAACTACAGATACAGCAAAAATTACACACCACCCAGCTCCTAGCCAGATTAACACAGAACTTCACACTCAAAGTCCAATTATCTCACTTCCTATTACCCAATACATCATGTCCAGCTTTCAACAAAAAATTACAAGAAATAGGAAAAGGCAAGAAAAAACAGTCTGAAGACACAAAGCAAGCATCAGAACCAGACTCAGGTATGACACAGACTTTGGAAATAGGGAATTTAAAATAACTAAGAATAAAATGTAATGACTCTAGTGGAAAAAGTAGACAACATGCAAAAAGAGATGAGTTATGTAAGCAGAGGGATGGAAACTCTAAAAAAGAACCAAAATGAAATGCTAGAAATAAAACACAAAGCAACAGAAATGACGAATGCTTATGATGGGCTTATCAGTAAACTGGACATGGCTAAGCAAAGAAAAAGTAAGCTTGAAGATATGTCAACAGAAACTCCCAAAGAGAAATGCAAAGAGAAGAAAGGATGTTTAAAAAAAAAAAAAAAAAAAACAGAGCAAAATATCCAATAACTAGGAGACAATTACAAAAGGTATAACATCCATGTAATGGGAATCCCAGGAAGAGAAAAAAGAGAAGATTACAAGAAATATATGAAGTAATAATGGCTGAGAATTTTCCAAAATTAATGAAAGACACCAAACCACAGATTCAAGAAACTCAGAAAACACCAACTATGATAAATACTCAAACAATTACACCAAGGTATATTATAATATTCAAACTACAGAAAACCAAAACCAAAGAGAAAATCTTGAAAGAAGCCAGAGAAAAAACACGTTTTGGTTAAACTCCTCTCCTTCCTCCAGACCCCTGAACTTAAAGGGCACCTCCCAGAAAATAGGCCACTTCAGCATAAAATATTCACAAACCTATTTTCTGATTATGCCAATCTTTCATCCCACTTCCCTATTCCCAGCTCTTTCCTCTCTATAAAAGAAATAACCTTTCACCTAACTCTTAAGATGCTTGCTGATCTTACTGTCAGAGCATTCTCCCTATTGTAATAGCCCCTCCCTCTATTACAATCACCTCTTTCCCCCTCTGCAACAATCCATTTGTCTAAAATCTCTCCTTAACAAGTCCTGATTTGTTTTTTATTTGATACAGGTACCCACACTACCCTTGAAGAAGTATAGTGTTATTTAAAAGCAGGTTTAGTATTGTCGTAAATGAATACAGCAAACTCTAGAGCAAACAATAAAAAAAAAATTTAAGTATAATTGATATACTAACAGGAGAGAAAATCGTATCATATAAAAGGCTCTATTAAGCCAGAAAAGGTAGGAAAAAGGAGAGGAAGATGAAGAAAAACAAGGGCAATGAATAGAAAACAATTACAAACATGGTATATATGAATCCAACACTACCAATAATCATTTGAAATGTGAATGATATAAATACATGAAAAGACAGAGACTTTCAGAGTGTATTAAAAAACAAGAACTGTATGTTGTAAAATTAAAAGTCCCAGGTAGACTAAAAGTAATGGGATGGAGAAACATATAACATGTTAATATTAATAAAAATAAAGTTGAAGTAGCTATATTAATTTCAGACAAAGAAGATTTCAGAAAAAGGAAAATTATAAAATTACATAATGATAAAGAGATCAATTCTCCAAGAAGACACAATAATCTTTAATTATACAATAGAGCATCAAAATACATGAGAGGTAAAAACGCATAGAAATGCATGGAGAAACAGACAAGTCAACTATTACAGAAGGAGACCTCAACATCCCTCTATCAGTAATTGACAGATCTAGGAGGCAGAAAATCAGTGAGGATATAGCTGAACTGAACAGCACCATCAAATCAACTGGATCTAACTGATATTTATAAAATACTTCATCCAACAACTGCAGAATACATATTTTCTTCTCAAGCTCACATGGAACATACACCAAAGATACACCACATTCCGGGCCATAAAACACACCTTAACAAATTTAAAAAGAGATCACACAAAGAATGCTCTCAGACCACAATGGAATTAAACTTGAAATCAATAACAGAAAAACAGGTGGAAAATCCAAAATATTTAGACTATACAACACATTTCTCTATAACATGGGTCAAAGAAGTAGTCTCAAGAAAAATTTAAAAATATTTTCATCTCAATGAAAATGAAAATATAACTTAACAAAATCTGTGGGATGCAGTGAAAGCAGTGCATAGAGGGAAATTTAAAACATGGGATTAATATATTAGAAGAGAAGAAAGATCCAAAATCAATAATCTAGCCTCCATTTTAGGAAACTGAGAAAAGAACAATAACATAAACCTAAAGCAAGCAAAAAGAAAGAAATAATAAAATTAGACCAGAAACCAGTGAAACTGAAAACAAGAAATCACTAAGAAAATTTTCAAAACCCAAAAGCTGATTCTTCGAAAAAAGCAATAAAATCAATTAACCTTTAGCCAGGATAACCGGGAAAAAAGAGAGAGAGAGAGAGAGAAGACATAAAGTATCACTATCAGAAATGAAAGAGGGGTCATCACTACTGATCCTATGAACATTAAAAGGATGATAATGAAATATTATGAACAACTCTCTGTCTACAAATTTGATAATTTAAATGAAATAGACTATTTTCTTTAAAAACAAAAAAGTAACAGAAAAAGAAACAAATCATCTGAATAGGCCTGTATCGATGAAAGAAACTGAATCAATAAATAAATAACTTTCCTAAAAAAAAGGACCAGGCCCAGATGGTTTTTTGGTAATCGCTACCAAATGTTTAAGGAAGAAAATGATACCGATACCGATGACACCAATATAGAAGCAGAGGGAACATTTTCTAACTCCTTCTATGAGGCCAGCAAATACCAAAATATCAAAAACAGATGTTCTGGTTTGCTAATGCTGCTGGAATGCAAAATACCAGAGATGGATTGGCTTTTATAAAGGGGGTTTATTTGTTTACAAAGTTACAGTTTTAAGGACTTAAAGTGTCCAAGGTAAAGCATCAACACTTATCCACTGTATGGACAGATGAATAGGAAAATGAAGATAAAAAGGAAATTAATGATAGGGAGGGATGGCGGGTATGAGATGTTTGGGATTTAACTTTTATTCTTATTCCTTTTAGTGTGTGGTAATGAAAACAGTCAAAAATTGATTGTGGTGATGAATGCACAACTATATATTGGTACTGTGAACAACTGATTAATCACTATGGAAGATTATACGGTATGTGACTATATCTCAAGAAAATTGAATTTTTTTTAAAAAAGGCATGGTTTGATAAAAGAATAGATCAATGAAATAGAATAGCAAGCCCAGAAACAGACTCACACAAATATACTCAACTGAACCTTTGCCAAAGGAGCAAAGGCAATTCAGTGGAGGAAGGATAGTCTTATCAACAAATGGTGCTGGAACAGTTGAACATTCATGCAAAAACTAACAAATCAAGAAAATCTTCCACAAAAATAAACTCAAAATAGATCACAGACCTAAATGTAAAACACAAAACTATAAAAATTCTAGAAGATAACACATAAGAAAATCGAAGTAACCCTGGGTTTGATGATGAGTTTTAAGATATAACACCAAAAGCAAGATCTATGAAAACAAAAATTGAAAAGCTGGACTTTATTGAAATTAAAAATAAAAACTGCTCTGCAAAAGACACTGTTACAAGAACGAAAAGACAAGACACAGACCAGGAGAAAGTATTTGCAAAACATCTATCTGATAAAAGACTTCTATCCAAAGTATACAAAGAATACTTAGAACTCAGCATTTAGAAAACAAACAAGCCAATTAAAAAATGGACAAAAGATCCAGACAGACACCTCACCAAAAAAGATATACAGATAGCAAATAAACATATGAAAAGATGTTCACATCACATGTCATTAGGGAATTACAAATTAAACAATGAGATACCATTACACATCTATTAAAATGGCTAAAAATCTCAAAACCAACACTAGCAAATGCTAAAAGATGTGGATCAAGAAGAACTCTCACTCATCAAGAGTTATGGGAATGTAAAATGGTACAGCCACTTTGAAAGAAAGTTTGGCAATTTTTACAACATTCTTACAAAAGTATAGTCTCACCATAAATCCAGCAACTGTGCTCCTAGGTTTTTACCCAACTGAGTTTAAAAACAAACAAACAAACAAAAAACTATGGACATAAAAACCTGCACACAAATGTTTATAGCAGCTTTATTCATAATCACCAAAAACTAGAAGCAACCAAGATGTCCTTCAATGGCTGAATATATAAACAAACTGGTACATCTATGCAATGGAATATTAATGGGCAATAAAAGGCAATCAGCTATCGAGAAAGAAAAAAAAAAAAAGGACCATCCCCTCCCACGAACACACACATAAAATGCCTATCATGGCTAACTGAAAGAAACCAATCTGAAAAGTTACATACTGTATGATTCTGTATGACATTCTGGAAAAGGCAAAACTAGAGAGAGAATAAAAAGATCAATGGTTGCCAAAGATTAGGAGAAGAAAGAGAGAGATGAATAGATGAAGCACAGGGGATTTTTAGGGCAGTGAAGCTGTTCTGTGTGATAACTGTAATAGCAGATACATGACACTATGCATCTGTCAAAACCCATAGAGCTATACAAAGAGTGAACCTTAATGTACACCAATACAATAATTTATCAATATATCAATCTTGGTTCATTAATGGTAACAAATGTATCACACTAATGCAACATGTTAACAACAGGGAAAACTGTGGGGGTGGGAACATATGGAAACTTGGCAATATCTGCTCAGTTTTTCTGTAAATATGAAACTGTTCTTAAACATAAGTACTGAAAAGAGAGAGAGTGAGAGCGCGAGTGAGCACACACATGCTTAGTGGACAACACCCCCTGGGTTTTGATTCAGTAGGTCCAATAATTAGCATTTCTAAGTTACCAAGTGATGATGCTGGTTCAGGAGTCATACTTCTGAGAACTATTGGGCTAGAGCTCCTTCCAGGTTTAAATTTTATGATTCTATTCACCCATTCATTTTTGTTTTTATGGGAAGTGTGGTAGTCAATCTACAAGATGGCCCCCAACAATCTCTGTCTCATGGTATTCAAACCCTTGTATGGTTCCATCACAATAGGATATTGTAGAAATCACAATGTGTGACTTGCAAGGCTAGGTCACAAAAGACACTATAGCTCCTACCTTGCTTTTACCCGGAACCCTTCCCTGAAAAACACCAGCTGCCATTCAAACAGTCCTGTGGAGAGGCAGGATAATGTGGCAAGGAACTAAGGCCTCCAGCCAACAGCCAGCACAGATTGCTACACGAGTTAGCTGTCTTGGAATTGAGTCCTTCAGCCCCACTCAATTCTTCAGAAAAGATACCAAGCCAGAAACACCCAGCCAAGCTGCTCCCAAATCCCTGACCCAAAAAACCTACATGAGATGATAAACGCTAAATGTTTTTTTAAACCACTAAGTTTCGGGGTAATCTGTTACACATCAATAGTTAATTATATAGGCACTTAATATAAAATATGTAAATAATAATAGGATTGTGTTGTTAACTCAAGACAACAACACAATCCTATTGTTATTTATTGATACTGTCAGAAGAGTCCTAAAAATAACCCTATGTTCGCTAGAAAGCAAAGATCACTATTCTCAAAGTATTACAGTTCATTGTACATTTCTATTAGAACATAAAAGCTACGGAGTGGAAGGAGAAGGGAAGAAAGGAGGGGAGCAAGACTTTCATCAGTTTCCGTAAGTTATGGAAACAAATCCAGGCATAACTGTTCAAGGTCTACCCTATTCCTACCTACTAGTCTCATCAGGCAGCTTAATGGGTACATAAGAACATAGGCTTACTCTTTATGATCTTTGATAAGTTAGTTATCCTCCTACCTCAGTCTCATCTGTAAAATGAAGACAAAAATAGCATCAATATCATTGTTACTGTAAGGATTCTGGAAATTAAAACAAAGAAATACTTAGAACAGGGCCTTGCCTAGGTGCTCAGTGTTAGCTATCATCATCATCATCATCATCATCATCATCATCATCATCACCACCACCACCACCACCACCACCACCATCTGCCATTCCCACTCTGGTAACTTAAATTGGTTCCAGCCACAATGAACTATCAGTTTTCAAAACCACCCACAATGGTTCATATTTTTGTGTTTTATAAGAATCCCCTTCAGTTGGAATGGCCTTATTTCTTACTCATCCTTCCAAATTTGTCAAAGGTCATTTCTTTACACAGTCTTCTCTGATTACCCTTTTACTTACTTGATCCCCTTACACATGCCCACTGAAACTATTTCAATTTTTATTACTGAACAAATTAAAGCACAAAACTATGTACTTCCTGATAATACCTAATATTTATTGAGTGTCAAGCACTGTGTGCCAGGCACTGTGCTTGTATTAGGCACTTTATATAGACAATCTTACTTAACCTGCTTAATAACTCTGTTGTTATTATCTTTGTTTTATTAATAATAAAATTTATACTGTATGTAAACCCCAGAGCAGGAATTCACATCTTAGCTGTCTGGCTACAATTTGTGCTTTTCACCCTTAAGTTTGACATCTTGAATCCTGAAAATTTCAGAGACTTAAAATTTTAGCATTTAATATAATCACTCAACAGTTATTAAAATTTGTAATATATAGGGAACTGCCAGCCACACATATACTTTTATCAGCTTCTTCTGGAAGCTATCTGGAGATATTTTATGCATACACAGCATATATGAATAAATAACATTTTGCTTACCCAAACAGTAGTATATTTTATATAGTCTTGTACACCTTGTTTTGTTTACTTAATTTATCTTCAAGACTGTTCATGTCAATGTAAACAAAGTACCTCATTCTTTTTAACTGCACAGAATTTCAATGTATGGTGTACCATATTTATTTAACCAGTTCCCTATGGTATTTGCAATCTTTTACCATAACATAAAATGAAAATGAAAATACTTATATACAAATAGAGGATGGACAGAAAATAGATATGTGATAATAGATAATATAGTATAGTAAATATAGAGCAGCAAAAATAGTAAAATGTATAATTCTTTCAGTATTTCTGAATGTAAACTACCAAATTTATACTTGGTTCTTAAATGAACATGCTGTTTTTCTTTCACCTTCAAAAAAAATGCCTAATATGAGATATTTTATCAACCTTCAAAGGAATAAAATAATTGCAAAAATATAATAATCTAGACATGGCTCTTGCCGTTAGGTTTGTAAACCAAACAAGCAGAAGAGGCAATTACCAAACAGATTCAGCTGTTCAACATTTATTCAATATTTATATTTATTCACAGAATCATACTTTTGCCGTTTTACTCAAGGTATATTCAAGTAAAATTGCCCCAAGAGTCTTATCTTCATTGGTCTCTCAACACTCTTCACATAAACACTTGGTCTTCATCAAAAACAAAGTGTTTCCTATAGGTACCTGTTACAGTCTAAGAGAAGCCAGGGAAAAAAACAAAAACAAAATCTTCAGAGGGTCACAGTTTGACATCTTCCTTTACAGTTTCCTTCCTGTATAATTCCCAGAAGTCCTAGCCAATAAAGAATGCTTTTACTCTACTTTCTGGGAAAAAAAAAGAAAGAAAGAAAAATATATTTTCAATGATTATTCCTCTAATCTTTTCTTGAGAGACTATATTCATCATTCCTCTAAAGATTCAAAAGCAGAACCTTCACGAGACTTTCTGGATCACATAGTGCCATTCCAGCCAAGGGACATCCTCAACCAGCCTAAATATATTAAGATAACAAATGCAAATGAATGGCTGTTTTCTTTTTTGGCAACCTGGTGAAAGCATATCAGCATTACAACAAACTTATCTTTGGACAGTGCTTTGGTAAAATCAAATACTCAAAATCTTCAGGAAAAGACTTCACAGAAAACTGACCTTTGAGCTACGCATTCAAGGCGAGGTAGGAGTTTGCCAACCAGAAAAATGGAAAAGGAAAGGGCATTCCAGTCACAAAGAAGAAATCACAGAGAGCTTTACGGCTGTAGCGTTCCATTTTTTTCCTCCAAGGAATCAAGTTAATTCCACTTTTATTTCCTAAATCCCCCAAAATATGGACTACTGAGAGAACAGTAATAGCATTTTGAAGACTTTCCAATTCTAAAGTTGTTGAACTTTTCAAAAAGAACTGCAAGTTGAATAGAACTCACGTAAACTGTAACTAGTTCTGAGCTTTATCAATGTCCAGGAATCAGGCAAAATTATTCAGTCCTGAGGGTAAAACACAATGAAGTAGCACTAATTTCATTACCTCACTGTGGGAATCCCAGGCCTTCCCCAAGGGCCTTGAAGACTGCACACACACCAGCTTGCATGACCTAGGTCAGTTAAGGTTTGACCTATTCTCCTGTAAATCAGGAAATGTAATCTATAACCTCCCTTCTCTCTGAAACTCCCTGAGATACCTACAAAATAATCTATAATCCTCCCCTCCGCCCTGATGATTACAATCAATCCCTCCCTACACTGCAAGACCTCCACTCCCGCTTTACGCTCTCATACCCACTGGAACGTCAAGCCTTTATAACCAGCTTATTCAGCCCCCGCAAAGTGCAGAGTATCCTCACATTGAGCTCTGAACCTGCCACCATTCAGAGCAAATCCTGAATCTAGGCAACGCGACCAACTTCCATCTTACCTTGTAAGTAAGCCCCGAATAAAAAGCTCACGTCTCTGAACATGCCCAGAGTCTTCTTTGGTATCTCGGCAGCGAAGGCCCTCTTGGGCCATGACACACACTCAACCTACAACACCCAAAGCTCATATTCAATGAAAGCTTAAGGAAAATGATAACACTAAATAAGAGTTTTAAATAATTTCAGATTGCTGTTAACTAGCAACAGTTTGCAGAACTTTTTTAAGCCATTAAAGCAATAAACCTAGAAATGAGATCATCTATTCCAAGTGTGATCATCTATTCCAAGTGTTTGTCCAATTTATCCACACCTCTGTTATCACCCTGCCCCCACTCAGGGGTGAGCCATGACCTCAGGGTGGGACTGGACTGTCAAACACTCATTCTTCCGTTGCTCGTGTTGTTTCCTCTTTCAGAAGTCCCTCCCTCTCTCGTCTCTCTCCAGAGGGCAAAACTGCACACCCCTCCAAGATCCAGCTCAGCCAACACCTTCCCTAGGACTCCTGATCGAATCCCTCAGACAAAAGTCTCTGGCACTCTGCTCAAGCCTTTCTCCGACATCTATCCTTCACTGAATTATAATGAGCCTTTTCCTCTCCCTCTCCCCATAAGAGTGGAGCCTATAGTCCTAATCACCTTTCTATCCCCATCACCCACTACATACCCCAAACAATATAACAAATAATATAATAGCAAATATGATATTATATGACACAAGACATACTCACCACCACCCCTAGGGCTGAGACATGGCACCCAAGGAAGAGTTCCCCAACCCTTGGAGGCTGAAATCCAGGCTGAGGACATGGGTTCTGTTGAGGGAAGCCCCTGTTGCTCCCTGACCCTTCAACTTTGCCAGGGGCCTATCCCCAACCCCTCTTGGTGGTTGCGGCTTTCCAGCTTTACCCTCTCCCCACACCAGTTTGGGCCCTGGTCCAGCTCCTTGGTACTTGGAGGTCTGATACAAGCCCCTTCAAGGAGGGACAGGGACAGATTTATGGGGACTGAATCTTATTCAATTTTAGAGTATGTTTTAAAAATAATTCCAACATTATTTAAAAGTATTTATTTAGAGTAAGAACAGAAAGGAGCTTTAAGCTTCATCATCTTCAGGTTAAATCCTCCTCTAAAAGAACAACACCTGAACAACACCAAGGCCTGAACAACAACACCCTCCTCTCCTGGGGGATGGGGACTAGAGCATCCAACTGCTTCCACTTCACCAGGGCTCTGAAGCTGGCAGGGCACAGACACCACTGCCCACAGCTATGCTAACCCTCACACAGGTGAGAAAAGGGGAAGTGGCCACACAGAGCTTACTCCTCAGCTCCCCACCTATCCCTCTGGGTAGAAATGGCATTCTGACTCTAACCCTTCCAGAACCTAGGACAGGGGCCGTTCCAAGCCAGCCCCACCCCAGGGACACACCCACAGCTGACTGAGAGGAAGTACAGGATACCAGGTGGACTCCGAGGCTACAAATTATGATAAGAGGCAAACCATAAGGTTTTTAAGCAGTGATCACTGAGTGACCCACTCCCCACCTGAGAAGTCCAGTTCTCAGAGCAGCAGTGGATTTGAGCTCCTTCCCCAAAATGGAGGAATCTGCCTCTCGGACGACCTGGCCCCTTTCCAGGCCAGCACAGACTGTGTAAGGCTGCCTAAAGGATTCTCTCCTCCACCTGCCAGTGAGACTCCTTCCTCCTCCTCCCCATTTCACCACATGCATGAATGAAACAAGGAAACCCAGGCATTTCCTCAACCCCTCCCCTGCCTGGTGACCCATGGAAAAGCTGGGTTCTCAGACTGGCCCCCAACTCATGCTGGACAGGGTTCACACCCAGCAAAACTTGCCAGAAAACTACACCCAAAGTGTGCCAGAAAAGCTCCTCATGGAAGGTGCTTATGGAGGCACTCTGCTACAAAACTGCCTAAGGGGGTACAGAGAGAGGTTGTAAGAGCAGCACATGCTTCAGGGACCTTCCAGGAAGTATACCGGAGCAAGCAAGAGACCTACAATGTCTCTCCAGTGCTCTCTACTGGCAAAGCTAGAAGTATTTAAAGGGCCCAGACCATTTTCACAGAGCAGGCAGTGAAGTGCAAAAATTTGGAACAGCGAGGCAATAAATTGATAACTGGAACCATTATCCACCAGTTGCCCATTATCTAGAAGTATCCTTGATGATTCAATCACCAAATCCTGTAAGTTTTACCTCCCAGGTTATTTCATGAATCCATCTGCTTCCCTCCAGCCCCATTACTGCCCCAGTCCGAGACCGCAACATCTCTCACAAGTATTGTGACATCCTCCGAGTTCCTACTGCAAACATGTTCTCTTTAATTTTTTTTCTTCTACTGCAACCACAGTGATTTTTCTAACAGCAAATCCAATCCTGTCAATCCACTGCTTAAAACCCTTCAAGTTACCTCTCTTCAACAAATAGTGCTGGGACAACTATACCCATATGCAAAAGAATGAAACTGGACCCATACATCTCACCATATATAAAATTAATTCAAAATGGATCAGTGACCTAATATAAGAGCTAAAACCATAAAACTTTTAGAAGAAAATGTAGGGGTAAATCATCAAGACCTTGTATTTGGCAGTGGATTTTTAAATATGACACCCAAAGCATGAACACAAAAGAAAAAATAAAATTTGGACTTCATCAAAATTTAAAACTTTTGTGTATCAAAAGACATATTATCAAGAAAGTGAAAAAATCAACCTACAGAATGGGAGAAAATATTTGGAAATCATGTATCTGATAAGGGTTTAATGTCCCAAGTACATAAAGAACTCCTACAACTCAACAAATTTTAAAATGGATAAGGACTTGAATAGACATTTCTCCAAAGAAGATATACAAATGGACAAGCTTGTGAAAAAATATGCAACATCCTCAGCCATTAGGGAAATCTAAGTAAGAACCACAAGGAGATGGCATTTCACGCCCATTAAAATGGCTATTATCAAATAAACGGAAAATAACAAGTCTTGGTGAGGTTATGGAAGCAACTGGAACCCTCGTGTTACATACATGCTGCATGTAACATGGTGCAGCTACTGTGGGAAACAATATGGTGATTCCTCAAAATATTAAATACAGAATTACCGTATGACCAAGTATTTCTACTGCCAGGTATATACCCAAAAAGAACTGAAAGCAGGGACTTAAACAGATAATTTATACCAATATTCATAGCAGCATTATTCACAACAGCCAAAAGGTAGGGGCAATCTAAGTGTCCATCAACAGATGAATGGGTAAACAAAATGTGGTATATACATACAATGGAATATTATTCAGCTGTAAAAAGAACAAAGTTCTGGTACATGGTTCAATATGATGGAACCTTGAAGTTGAGTGAAATAAGTCAGACACAAAAGGACAAATATAGTATGAGTCCACTATGTGAGTTATCTATACCTAAAGATAAATTCACAGAGACAGTAAGTAAAATAGTGGTTATCCAGAATTGAGGGGAAAGAATGAGGTTGTTAGCTAAAGAATATGATGTTTCTGTTTAGGATGATAAAAATGTTCTAGAAATAGACAGTGGTGATTATTATACAACATTGGGAATGTACTTAATGCCAATGCCAATGACTTGTAAACATAAAAAGTTAAAATGGTAAAATTTATGTTATGCATATTTTACCACAATTTTTTTTTAAAGTTTTTTAAGAAAAGGATGCCAGCAAGATGGTGAATAAGAAGCTCCAAGGTTCCATCCCTGCAAAGAAACAATGAAAAATTTTAAAAACATAAAAACCTTCAGAGATTTCTCAGGTGTCCTTAGGATAGAATCCAAAATTCTTAATGGCTCTGAAACTTCCTTGCATGGTCCCTCCTCAAAATCTATAATCCAGACATTTGGATCTTCTTTTACATTCTTTTCCATGTGCCATTTGTTTGCCTGCATGCTTTTTTATTGTTCTGTTTTGCATCTGGGCCACTGCACATAGGTTCCCTGCATCCTGAATGCCCTCCATTCCTTCTCACATTGCCACAGCCACTTTGCAGTTGACTCTTCATCATTCTTCAGGTCTCACCTCAGAAGTCCCTAGCTCCAAGTCAGATACCCCCATTATGTGCTCCCAATAGAATCCTCTTCTTCCACATTTAGAACACATCACACGTTGCTGTAATTCCCTGTTATCTATTGTGCCAGTTTGTATGTATTATGCCCCCCAAATGCCATTATCTTTGATGTAATCTTATGTGGACAAACCTATCAGTGTTAATTAGATTGTAATTCTTTGAGTGTTTCCATGGAGATGTGCCCCACCCAACTGTGGGTGATGACTCTGATTGGATAATTTCCAAGGAGGTGTTGGCCCACCCATTCAGGGTGGATCTGAATTAAATTACTGGAGCACTACAGAAGATCAGACAGAACGAGCGAGCTGCTACAGCCAACAGGGACACTTTGAAGAAAACACAGGAGCTGCAGATGAGAGACAGTTTGAAGATGGCCGTTGAAAGCAGACTCTTGCTCCAGAGAAGCTGAGAGAGGACAAATATTCCAAGTGCAACTGAGAGTGATATTTTTGAGGAACTGCAGCCTAGAGAGGAACGTCCTGGGAAAAAGACATTTTGAAACCAGAACGTTGGAGTAGACGCCAGCCACAAGCCTTCCCAGCTAACAGAGACTTTCCGGATACCACTGGCCATCCTCCAGTGAAGGTACCCTTTGTTGATGGACACTTTATGGCCTTAAAACTGTAACTGTGTAACCAAATAGACCCCCTTTCATAAAAGCCAGTCCATTTCTGGTGTTTTGCATTCTGGCAGCATTAGCAAACTAGAACATCTATCTCTCTCATCTCCCATATTTTTACTCTATAGGGGAAGTAAAATTTCTTCTTCATCGCTGAATTTCAAAGACTTAACAAGGTATCTGGAACAAAGTAAATACTCAACAAATATCAATTCAGCTGATGAATGTTGAGTGAAGGGGGAAAAGAGTTTATGAGATTAACAATAGCTTAAAAGGAAAAGATTGTGGCTTTGACATGATATCTGACATGCTGATCAGTATACATGCATTCCAAGGATGAGGAGAAAATGTCTTTGTTCCATGATTAACAACTAAGACAAAAAGTACAAAATCTATTCCTTGGAGAAAAAAACTAATTCAACCAGTTGGTAACATAAATTTACATTATTATATTGTACTAAGATAAGCAAAAAGACTGTTAGTTTTCAAGGTGAACAGTGCCATCCTAATGTAGTATGTATATCAAAGGATTCCGTTTATTTACACTAAATAATGAAAATCAAATATTACAACAGAACATTCCACAACACATACTTCCCACAGTAGAAAAATCAACACATCATATGCATTTTCAGTAACTTGCTTACTAAAACACAGTTCTAGAATCATTATGCAATCAAACAGTCTTCTCAAGTACTTTGAACCCATCTGAAATCAAAACTAGGTCCTTTCTGACACATAAAAAAGCAGAAAGGGAAATCTCTTCCTTACTCTCCAGGAATTTACTCACGGCTATATGGAGCAAAAGCTAGACAGCGGAATTGGCATGTAAAGTTACCCTGCTGCTTTGGGAACCTGAATTTTGATGAAACCTGGATTAGAGCCCTGGAAGATGGCAACAGCGGGAATGCTCTTAACCAACATTTCTATGTGCCTCTTAAAGCCACAAAATACAACCAGAACTAAAACGTATACATCTTCAGATCACTAGTCCAGTACTGCTCCCATTCAACTATGCAGGTTTAATTTACTGTTTCTTGTACAGACAATAATCTGGCCAATCTGATCAGATCATAATGTCTTATATTTTCTGTCCTCCCTAATACCCAAAAGAGCACTGAACTAATAGCAGAAGCATAATAAACACAGGCTGACTGCTGAACTAGAATTACTAATTACTACTTCCTCTGTAAGAATATCCTGCAATATAAGTACTACGGCTGCCATGGTAAAACCTTCATAAACACCCACCCAAGGATACACAAGCACACACCCCACATGAGAATATTTTTAATACTAGTCCAAAGTCAAGAAAAGAATTAAAGTACCTAATATATGTTCGTGTTTTTATCTCAGAAATCCTTTAACTGTTTTTATTTCATCTGTTGTATATTTCATTTTCCATAAAGTTTCTTCATACAGAAACCCAGAGTCTAACCAAGAGAACCCCTCAGGGCTATTCTCTCTACCAAGAATGATTTTTCCTCAGACGTCTCCATGACTTCTCACTTGGCTCAAATGCCAACTTCCCCAACCACTTTTTAAAATTGCAGCCCCACCGTTACCACTCCCTCAGCCAAAGTCTGGAACTCCCTCCTTTCCTGCTGTATTGTAATCCAAAGCACTTAACATTATCTAAATGTCTTTACTTATTTATTTTCTGTTTTCTCCCACTAGAATGTAAGCTCTATGAATAAACGATGTTTTGGCTTGTGTGGGACACAGGAGGTGCTCAATAAATATTGGCTAAATGAATGAAAATAGAGTACTAGAAATTGATCTTAAAACTGAGGCTGTGAAATGAAAAGCTTTCCAAGTGGGAGAGGACATATATTTGAGAGGTGGTAGCTATTTAATGCAACTTAAAGCCTAAAAGGCTTTACAGAATTAAAGTGCTACTCAAACTGCACCCAAAGATCACTAAGGCCACACCTAAGTAACTGCCCAAGTGCATTTTAGCAAAAAGCCAAGAACTGTATGTCCTACTATAGCACCAAAAAAACTCCTGCCATGGAAATAAATATAAGTTACTTTAATTCTATATATGAGTAAATGAGCATACCTCTCAAACTTTATGAGCCCGACAGACTACAGATAGAATTTGGTTTTTCATTTGTTTGTAAAGAATTTTCTCTAGATATACGCTATCTGATACTATAACTCTTCACAATCACTATAGTAAGACATTGTAGTTGCATTCTTAAAACTTTCTCACACCTAAAAATCCTGACATAGCAATGTAACTGATGGGGAAATTCTGAATCATGTAACCGATAGAGAAAACACCAGAATCAGGTGTGCCATTGGGCCATTAAAACAGAAGAGGAAATACAGAACTGATCTAAATAACTCACAATTTTTATTTGATAAGGAAGAAACCAGGTTACCTTCAGATTTTAGTGAAGCAAAAATAAGTAAGAAAATACAGAAGCAGAGGTACTGCTGAGTCAGTTGCACAGTTCTACACTGAGTTTTGTGGTAAGAGACAAATGAAATAAAACATACGAATGCCCCCTATGCTAAAAGACATTAAATATCTAGTTGTGAGATAAAATAAACAAGTTGCAGCATAATGGAGAACAATACCTGTGCCAGTTTGAATGTATTATGTACCCCCAAACACCATTATCTTTGATGTAATCTTGTGTGGGCAGACCTATCAGTGTTAATTAGATTGTAATTCTTTGAGTGTTTCCATGGAGATGTGCCCCACGCAACTCTGGGTGATGACTCTGATTGGATAATTTCCATGGAGGTGTCGGCTGGCCCATTCAGGGTGGGTCTGAATTAAATTACTGGAGCAGTATACAAGATCAGACAGAAGGAGCAAGCTTGCTACTGCCAAGAGGGACACTTTGAAGAACGCACAGGAACTGAGAAAGGAGCTGCAGATGAGAGACAGTTTGAAGATGGCCGTTGAAAGCAGACTTTTGCTCCAGAGAAGCTAAGAGGAAAAACGCCCAAGAGAAACTAAGAGGGACACTTTTGAGGAACTGCAGCCTAGAGAGGAACGTCCTGGGAGAAAGCCATTTTGAAACCAGAACTTCGGAGCAGATGCCAGCCACGTGCCTTCCCAGCTAACAGATGTTCCGAACACCACTGGCCATCCTCTAGTGAAGGTACCTGATTGTTAATGACTTACCTTGGACATTTTATGGCCTTAAGACTGTAACTTTGTAACCAAATAAACCCCCTTTTTATAAAAGCCGATCCACTTCTGGTGTTTTGCATTGTGGCAGCATTAGCAAACTAGAACAATACCCAAAAGTCTAGAATGGAAATCTTTAAAATCATCTTGACCCAAGAAAACAAAACAACAAAAATCATACATAAGAACAAACTGATTTTTCTTTGACACTGACAGCTCTGTTGAGGCAGCTTATCCCATTCCACTCAAGTAGGTCAATGAATAAATGCTCTGAGGTACATACAACTCATCCTTGACCCTTCATCTCAAGCCATTTTAATTATTTTCATTTCCCCCATCTACTGATACAGTATTTACTGATACTGATAACTCAGCATGTCCAGTTATTATTTAGTAATTTCATTTATATCTGCCAAATGTTTCTCAATGTGTCCCTTTTCATACCTATATCCACTACCCCTGGCCTGGTTAATCCTCATGCCCACCTGGCTAAACTATTGCCAAGAGAAGTCTGATGAAATTATTCCCCTTCTTAGAAACTTCTACTGGATTCCACCATCCATTAAATCAAGTCTAAATACAGCAGTCTAAAATCCAACTTCAACTTCCTTGAAAAGGAAATCTCCATGCTCCAATCTCCATTTCTCGGCATTTGATTCTACTACCTAAAGTATATTCCCTTTCTTTTCTATTTTTCAATAGCCCTCTTATTTCTTTGTTTCTTTTTTTACTTTTTATTTTGAAATAAATCAAACTTATACGAAAGTTGCAAAAATAATACAAACCCCATAAAGAACTCCAACATGCCCCCACCATTCCCCAGATACCCAGATCTACCAATTTTTACATTTTGCCACCTTTGCCATATTTTTTTAATTTAATTCTATTGAGATTGTTCATATACCATACAAATATCCAAAGAACCAAAGTGCGCAACTGCCCACAGTACCATTATACAGCTGTGCATCCATCACCACAATTAATTTTTTTTCAATTTTTAGAACACTTTCATTCCTTCAGAAAAGAAATAAAGACAAAAAAAGAAAACTCAAATCCTCCCATACCCCTAACAACCCCCTCCATTACTGACTCATAGTACTGGTATAGTACATTAGTTACTACTGATGAAAGAGAGTTAAAATACTACTAACTGTAGTACACAGTTTGCAACAGGTATATTTTTTCTCTATATACCCCTCTATTATTAACTTCTAGTTATAATGCATTTGTTCTAGTTCATGAAAGAGACTTCTAATATTTGTACAGTTAATCATGGACACTGTCCACCATAAGATTCACTGTTTTATACATTCCCATCGTTTAACCTCCGTCTTTCCTTCTGGTAATATATGTGACTCTAAGCTTCCCCTTTCCACCACAGACACACACTATTATTTATTCTCACAACATGCTACCGTCACCTCTGTCCATTTCCAAACACTTAAGTTCAACCTAGTTGAACATTCTGCTCATCATAAGCAACCACTCCCCATTCTTTAATCTCGTTCTATTTCCTGGTAACTTATATTTCATGTCTATGAGTTTACATATTATAATTAGTTCATATCAGTGACACCCTGCAATATTTGTCCTTATGTGTCTGACTTATTTCACTCAATATAGTGCCCTCAAGGTTTCTTTATCACCCATTTTTTTTTAAGATAGTTTTGTTCAGCCACCATACTTTCCATCCTAAGTAAACAATTGATGGTTCTCTGTCTATTCAGATATTTATGTATTCACCACCATCACCACTATCTATATAAGGACATCTCCAATTCTTCCACAAAGGAGGAGGAAAATTCAAAGAAGGTAGAGAGACAAAAGAAAAAGAAAAAGAAAAAAACATGACAGCTAAAAAGCAGCAAAAGGAAAGACAGAATTAAACTAAAGTAGAATAAGAGTCAGAAAACATCACCAACGCAGAGTCCCATACCCCCTCCCACCCACGTCACCCTCTTATAGGCACCTAGCTGTGGTATATTGCCTTTGCTGCAGTAAAGGAAGCATGATACAATGTTTCTGTCAACAATAGTCTCTAGTTTGCATTGATCGGATTTTTTCCCAATACCACCCTACTTTCAGCACCCTGCAAGGTTGATATTCATCTGCTCTCCCCCATGCAAAGACATATTGGTACATTTTATCACAATTGTTGAGCACTCTAGGTTTCACTGAGTTATACAGTCCCAGTCTTTATCTTCATTTACCTCCAGCATTTTACAAGCAACAAAACTGAGCTCAGAAAAATGAATTAATCTGCCAAAGGTTACTCTGCTAGGAAGTGGTAGAGCTGAGATTCAAACCTGTGCTCCTATCTCACCCAGTCACTCAAGCTAGAAATCTAGGAATTACCTTAGACTCTTCGCTTAGCCCAAGCCTCACAGATCATCAATGACTAGCCTTCATTCCCCTCTCTCTATTCAGTCTCACACCATCATTACTTAGTTCAGAGCTTCCTCATCTCTAACCAGTTACTGCAGTAGTCTCACAGCACATGTTGCTGTCTTCCTATATTGTCCTCCTTACATCTTTCTTCCATACTATCATCAGATACACTCTTCACTTCCAAACACATCCCCAACCAAGGATAAGGCTGGGAACCTATGGTTTAGGGAAAGAGAGCAAAAAGTGTCAGAAGCTGATGGCTCCTTTTATATTAATAGGCTACTTTTATATTAATATGTATGTACTAATTCTAGCACCAGCAACTTACCAAGCAATTTTCAGTAACATTCCAGCTTCAAGACTTACTAATACTGCCAAGTAGGAAAAACCTGTTGTTTGATATTTACCAAGCTTCTCCTTTCAGCCTTCCTCTTCCCAATCCCAAAGGCTTAGACTTCAAGCAGTTCAAGGACCTCAACCCACCTCTTACCAACTTCCTAAATTACTCCTTTCTCCTCTTATCCAATCAAAATTGCCATTCTTAGAAGACCCAATTAGGTACTGATCTCATCAAAATATTTCATAGTGAGGTATTAGGGCATAACATTTTAAAAGAGAAACTTTTAAAAAATGAGTCTCTACATCTGGCACATCATAGACAGGAAAGATATTGTTAGTAATACTAATAATGGCTGACATCTATTAAGATCTAGTAAGCTGTGTGCCAGATACTGTTTCAACCTGCTTTACATGTATTTATTTAATCATCTACTCCTTTAATCATCACAACAACTCCATGAGGGTTACCTAATTTTTGGATAAAGAGTTTGAGAGTTGGAGAAGGAACATGTACGTTCAAAAGGTCAAACAGTCTGCCAATGATGCCAGGATTAAAAACCCAGGCAGACTGAATTCAGATTCAGTTCTCCTAAAACCCATCACTAACCATGCCACCATACTGGCTGATTCTAAAAAAGGGATGTAAAAGGGATCATTGTGAACATACACTCTCTTTTAAAATGTTTCTTGAGAGCTTACTATGTTCTAAGAAATATTTCTGGTACTGGGAATTCAATGGTAAACAATGTTTTATGGAACTTACAGTTGGGCGGAGTGGTCAAACAATACATAATAAGTAAACAATATAATTACAGATGACAAATGCTTTGAAAAAAATAAAACAGGATAAAATGATGTAAAGTGATAGGCTACTTTACATTGGTGGCCAGGGAAAGCCTCCCTGAGGAATAATATTGAAATGAGAACTGAATTACCGACTCTTAAAATAAGAATCCCATCCCTTCCCCGCCAAAAGGCAAGAATTAAAAAAACAAACAAACAAACAAAAAAAAACCACATCTTTTCTATCAGGCATCATCATAATAAAAACACTCACTGGTTAGGGTTGCAGTACTCATCTACAAATAGTCGTGAAGCCCTGTTAGGCTCTGCCTCTGATTTCTGTCATTCTACATTTTTTCTCCCCCTTCCTCCTCCCCACCCCCCACCTTTTTATTTGGCCATAAAACTTTTTAATTTTAGCCACTAAACAGTCACAGTCTTGCCAATGAATAGCCCATATTAAATTTCACATTCTTATAACATATCAATATTGCCTTTAAAAATGAAGTTGGAACAAGTGCTAGAATCACATTATTTCTTCATGTCAAAAGACTTAAGTTGGTACAAACAAATACTATTGTTAGGAACAGACTCTTAGGATACTGTTTTCTTCTACCATGACAGCTAAAACTATGTAGCTAGCAAACAGTAAATGTAGCTGAGTATTTCTTTTAATAAACTGCCAAGAAAAAAGAGTAGAGAACTGTTTCAAGCTGAGGACACAGTGATAGGTACAGAAGCCTCAGGCTCCACGCAGCAGCTTGCTCTAGCACTGGTTGGGTGTCAGTGCAGCAACCAAGAGCCATCAAAGTCAATCACCCCAGGGAATGCCCTGGGAGAACTAGACTCCATGGACAATTTCTGTAACTGTCAAAAGCTGCACACGCTAGGCGGAAAGAAGAAATACTAAGAAAATGTCATGCCAATTACCAACAAGGTTTTCCCATGCCAAGGGTATATTTCCTGAAAAGGTGAGTAATAATTTAATCAGTATTTCTCTGAATTTTTAAATGCTTCTGATTAATATATACATAGACATATATTTCTATTCCCTAGTACATGCATAATACAATGAAGCAAATGATATATTAAAATCTTTGGAGGGAAGACTGGCTTTGACTTTGGAGTGCTGAGAGTTATTTCTGCCCCAAGTAAGACCTACGACCTGCTCTGATTTCGACAGATCTTGCGGACCTACCACAGAACATGGATTCAGACTCTCTGCAAGCCTTCCAGAATGAATTTGCCAGCCACATGTGCATGAACTATTTCACAGACCCCGTCACCACAGACTGTAGCAACAGCTTTTACAGACCTTGTCTCTGCATTTACCAGGACACCCAAGTTCCAATCTGCTGTCCTGTGTACAGGGAAATATCAAAGAAGCCAGATTTCAAAACGAGGATCATCCTGAAGAAGCTGGAAGTCCTTGCCAGAAAGGCCAGACCTTGTTATGAGAGCTCTGAAGTGAGATCTGTGGGACACACAACGAGGCAAAGGAGCTTTTGTATGACATTGACAAGAACCTGCTCTGTGGACTCTCCTGTGAGTCCTCAGAAAATGTGGGTTGCGTCACCACCAAAGACTAGAGGAATGGGCTGCTGAGGAATATAGTGAGAAGCTTCTAAACAGAGTGGTGGGCTCATTATGGAAAATGAATCATGTAGCGCGCACACACACAACACACACACACACACACACACACACACACAACCTAAAAATCTAGCATAATCCAGGCACTTGAGATTATTTAGCTTTAAAAGGGATGAGGATCAAGGCTCAATATCAGGAGATGAATTTATTTCTCCATGAGGAGAAACTCCATGTGGAGAGAGTTTTCAGGGAAGCAGAGGCACGTTTCCAATAACTCAAGGACAGTGAAGCCAGAATGACCAAATACATAGAAAGCCTGCGAGAAACGTACAGAGAGATGTCTGAGACC